>NC_053028.1:457648502-457786941 GCF_003073215.2 Triticum urartu
AGTGTAATAAGTCTTCAGATCACACAGACAAGAAGACTTAAGTGATGCCCAATGTTCTCTGGCTTTGGGTGGTTAGGGCTTTTCTCCTTACTAGGAATTTTCTCTCAAAGGCTTCGAGGTGGGTTGCTCTCAAACGACAAAAGCCATGCACTGAAATCTGAGCAGCCAACCGTTTATGGTTGTAGGGGTGAGCTATTTATAGCCACTTGGCAACCCGACCTGATTTGTCCGAAATGACCCTGGGTCACTAAGGAACTGACATGTGTCTCAAGGGTCAGATTTCAAACTCTCATGGCAACTTTACTTGGGCTACAAGCAAAGCTGACTTCTCCGGCTCTGGACAAGATTCGCTCTCATTGTCTTCGCTCGAAGACATAGGTTTTTTGTTTAGGCATCACTTCAGTCATTCTGACTGGTTCTCCTGGACCCCACTTAACAGTACGGTGGTTCCTATGACTCAACACAAAAGAAAAAGAACTACGAAAGATCTAGGTCTTCGAGCTCCATAAGCTTCATAACGTGTCTTCTTTTGTCATAGTCTTCAATGTGAATATCTTCATATACCACCTTTGTCTTCAATGTCTTCATACATTTTTAGGGGTCATCTCTGGTAGTAAAACCGAATCAATGAGGGACTTCTACCTGTGTTTTCCTGCAATTCTCACAAACACATTAGTCCCTCAACTAGGTTTGTCGTTAATACTCCAAAACCAACTAGGGGTGGCACTAGATGCACTTACAATCTCCCCCTTTTTGGTGATTGATGACAAACTAGTTGAAGTTTTCAACGGGGAATATAATGTGTGAAATTTGTAAAGGATAGGGAATTGTCTTCATAAGTTGCAAGGGCTCCCCCTGAAGATGTGCATATAAGTTGATTTGCTTTTGGAATGCAAATGCACATGGTAGGTTGTACTTGTGGAGATCCACTTCAGCTTATGATGACAATCCACTACGCATGTGAAAGTATATGAAGATAATGACATGCATAATGGAAGATGGACGTCTGCAGAATGAGATGAGTGCGGAATTTATCGTCGCACATGCGGAATTTATCTTCGCAAACAGGGTGGCAAACAACCATCGAGTCGTAGTGTTACAACTCAAAGAACCAAATGAAGCAAAAGCGAGAGTTGTAAACACGAAGCAAAATATAACAAAGCATAAGGTACCCGCCCATATTGACCCGCTTGAAGACTATAAACATCATATGCTTCTCCCCCTTTTGTCAGTAATGACCAAAAAGGTTTGAAGACATAGAGTTTTCTACGCGCTCCCAGGCGCAGCAGGATCGGTAGAGTTGTTTGGCGGTGCTGAGCTTGGAGGTGCTGAAGCAGGTGGCGGTGATGTAGCATCGTCGTCTTCATCAATGATTCTAGCAGTGACTGTGGCAGCAGATGAAGAAAACTCAGAGTCTTCAAGTGATGGTGTGTTGCGCATCACAGCCCTTCTAGGAGGTGTGGTGTCAAACTTGAAGCGCTTGGTGAAGCCATCCTCTTCAAGTTCAGCTTCAGTGCATATCATTGAGAGCCCTTTCCATGTACGACGGTATGTTTCATGTGTAACGAAAGCACTCTTGGTGGCTAGGTTTCGAAGACGATTGACATCCACCAAGAGGCTCTTCATCTGACGCTTTAGCCAGTCGTGATGCCTATCTTGCTTTTGGTGAAGGGCCACAAGAAGCTCTCGGTCATTGAGGACACGGGCACGCTTCTTGGGTCTTGGAGCATTTGTGCTGTCTGTGGCTTCAGTAGATGCTGGTGCACATGTAGTGACAGCCAACGGATATACCCTGGATATGGCTTCAACACCTTCAACATTCTGCGTGAAGCTCTGGTGTTCTGCATTCTGAAGACTTATCGGTTGCTTGGCAGGCTCTGGATATATAGCTTCAACAGAGGTATCCACATCGGGCAAGAAGATTCGATGGTTTCGGGCTGAGGGCTGATACGAGATCGCAGAGTGCAGTTTGATCAGCCTCATCACCCAAGGAGCATAGAACTTCAAACCAAATAAATCTGAGCCTGACGCTGCAAGTTGGCGTATGAAGAAATCCTGTGCGTTGAACCATTTGCCATGAAGGATACATAATATCATAGTCTTCATTGCACCTTCAATCTTGGCATTTGGAGAGTGCCCTTTAATGGGCCAGAGAGTCCGCCGGATGATGTGATATATGGTCCTGGGCAGGAACTCAAGGTCTTCAATGAAGAACTCTATTGGATAAGGAGCATCGTGGGGTAATGGCTTCATCATTGAGAGCATCTGACTCATATTTGGTTCAGGCCTCTGGAATATGCTCTCAATAGCTTCAGCATGTAGTTGACAGCCTTCCTCGTAGAATTCGCCAGGAGTGGGCAGGCCGGTGAGCTCAATGATATCAAATGCATTGGCTTCATGATGGACATTGCCGGTCATCCACTCCAGGACCCAAGTCTTCGGATCTCTGTTGTATCCTTTAATGTGGAGGGTGGCATAAAACTGAAGCAGAAGCTCTTCATTCCAGTGCTCTTCATCTGTGACAAACGGCAGCAGACCCACTTGCCTGAAGCAATCCAAAGCTTCCTCAAGACAGGGAAGACCAGCAATGGCTTCAACCTCAAGGCGCTTGTGCGGGAAGATGCGACCTTGGTTGTATAGGATGCTTGAGTAGTAGCTGCGCTGAGGATAGCTCCAGAACCTATCTGATACAATCCTTTCCCTTGAATAGGGGTTCTTGGAGCTGTTGAAAAATGTATTGTCTGCCTTGAAGCTATTAATATCAAAGGAGCCAGGTGCTGATGCAGGACCTGGGAACCTTGGCAGCCTTGGGACTGGCTTCTGAACATGAGGCATGTGCTCAACATGGTAATCAAATTGAGGACCTGCAGCAGACTCAGGAACAGAAGTGTCTGGCTCAGTAGCTTCGCTGTCTGCTGAAGCATTTGGTGGGGCGGGCTCCACATTGGCTTCAGTGTTTGTGGTGGCAGCCTCAACATTTTCTTCCTCCGCTTGTGTAGTTGGAGGGACAACCTCAGGCATGTTCTCCTGGGGAACTGCATCTTGATGGAGCGGGGGAGTGGGTTCTGGTGGTGCTTCTTCATTGTCTTCGGCTGATGCAGCCGGAATTTCTTCAGTATGGACTTGAGGCCTTGGACCTTTGTGAAGCCTACGGAACGCAGACGACGCTTGTGGGGTTGGGGTGGGCTGGGCCTCAAAGTCTTCTTCCTCCTGAGGGCGATCCGCCCATGACTCATCTTGTGCCATTGGCGTCAGAGGACGACCAATACTGATGAGTTCGCTTGATTCAAGCTGAGGAAGGGCTGCATCATCTTGTACATTGTCTTGGTGACCAATGTCTTCAGCAGCTACGGGGTCGGCTGCTGGAATATCTTCAGCTTCAGGAGCCTCTGTGGGAGCAGGCTCATGAACTGTCAGTCGTCTTTCTGCATTGGGGTGAATGACAGGGAGGGGTTCAACCATCAAGGGCTCTGTGGGAGCAGCCCAAGCTTTCTTGATCTTGCGCTTCTTCTTGGTTGGGTCAGAAGGAGAGGCTGCAGAGTGTTTCCTCTTTCTAGCTTCAGCCTCTGCATTCCGTGTCTTCTTGAGCTCAGAAGCGGTTGACCGGCTCTTTGGCTTCGAGCCATTCGTGGCGGTGGGGAAGACAATAGGAACAGCTTCTTGTCTTGGTGCCTCTGGTTCATTCACAGCAGGCTGCTTCTTCTTCTTCGCGGCCATCTTGGGGTCGATGCCAGGACGCCCAAGTGCCTTGCGCTTCTCGGCCTCATTGTAGGCCTGCACACATCGTTCTGCCAGAGACTTCATCCGCTCACGCGAGCCTTGAGCTTCTGCACGCTTCTTCAGAAAATTTTCCTTTAGCTCATGCAGCATGGTTTTGAAGCTCTTCACTTCCTGCACGCTGAGCCTGGCCATGTGCTTCTTGAACTGAGCCTTTTCATGATCAATTTTCTGCTTCAGCTCAACAATGCGTTGAGCAATGGCCAGTTCTGAAGCAATTGCGCCTTGGAAGGCGACGCTGAGGCCAACGGGCAGCTGCAGATCTTCGAAGCTTATGTCCGGTGAGGCAAACCATTCATCGATGAAGTTGTGGATGATGGCAACATCAAAGAGAGGTAGGTTGTTGAAGATTTCTGCTTCTTCCTTGCTTTTGATGAGCTACTCAAGAGCGTCATCTCCAAGATCTTCATCGCTTGATAGATCAATGGCTTCGCTGCGCAGAATGGCAGCAGCAGTGAGCTCTTTGCCAGTGTGTTGCTGGGGCTCCTTTTCCTTTTGGGGCTTGGAGACGCGGGATACGTCTTCAGACTGCACACTGACTTCAGGAGGTGCAGTTTTCAATGGCTTCGCCTTTGAGATTTTAGAGGCAGGGGCCGGCTTTGAAGCTTTTGGTTTCTTCGTCTGCTTTGGCTTCGGCACAGCAGGGGCTTCATCAGACTCAGAGTCAGCTGGAGGGTCATTCACGGCAGTCCCTTGGACTAAGATGTGGGTGATCAGGCCCTCAAGATTGGCAAACGGACCGATGACATTGGGTTCTGCATCGCGTGTGCCATCTGCCCTTGGTGCGGAGGGACCAGGGTTGAAGTCTAACCCAAATTTCTTCTTGTTTAGCTTCGCTGACTGTTGGGCAAACTGAAAGTTGCGCTTGAAGAGATTGTCGTCACGACACCAGAGGAGTGACAACAAATGCGCATCATCAGGCTGTGGTCCTCGGACCATGCATGGGTAGAAGCCTTGAGCAATGGCTTCATCTCTGGTCTTGGGTACGAGATTCTTGTATAAGATGTCCCCCCATGGCTTCTTGATGGCACATTTCTCAGCATACTCCTGAGTGACGAAGCGGTATTTGAACCACTGTTCTGCCCAATAGCGTCGAATCCATTGGATTCGGGTCTTGCGCTGCCCATAATTTTCTTCTGGATCCATTTTGTACATTTCTGCCAAATCTTCAGGCAGATCTTTGGAAGTTCCTTCACGTCGCTGTCTGCCCCCCTTTCTTACTACTGCTTTTGAAGCCATAAACTTTAACCTGAAAGGCTTCAAAACTTTCAAAGGCTTCAAAGGCTTTCTTTTGCTGGACCAACAGGAACTGGCTTCAGGAGAATTTATGTGATGCTGTAGGAATTCTGCAAATGAATGCAGACTATGAGAACCGAAGGATTCTCCCACGGACATGTACCTGTGACAGCATTAAGGTGCGAGGGAAGGGGAAGAGGTCATATGCATTCTCAGAAGGTTTTGAAGATTAATTAGTTTAGAAGACATTGACCTCATCGTGCGAAGACATTCGCTCATAGATAAGAAGTTGATTCCAAATTTGTACGAACCCACAGATCAGTATAAGTGAGGAATCTAACTACTTTAAGCACAAGTGAATATACTAGGCATGTTATGAGATGTAGATTGAGGGATCTAACTTGTGTGAAGATAAACTTCTTATGGTAAAAAGTGACAGAACCAGGAGATCAAAAGGGGCTGTAAAAAGAAGTTTTATTTACCACACTTGGAACTGCTAGACGGAAATGGGAGATGATGCCGAGCAGTTCAGTCCTCCGTGCCCTAACTTGGCGATGGAAAACACCTACGGCGACGGCGGAGAGAACAATGTCCGCGGTCGGCGTGAAGACGGCGTCGGAGAGGTCGCGGCAGTGAAGCGCTTCGTCGCCGGCGTCGTCGAGAGCTAGCGGTGGCGCTAGGGTTCGTGCGAGGGTGGAAGGAGATAATGACCACGGTAAGTGTGAATTTATAGGCGCAGGGGCGGCACAGCGCTATTACTCAGGTGCCCCTGGCGATTCGCATTTGAGTAGTACGTGGCCATCATGCGGTATTTTGGGGGCAGTTCCACATCCCACGCACGCCTGGATTGTCGGGCGGTCGTTCCTACTTCTCCGGATTTTATGTGGAGGAATGAGCATTAAAAACGGACTTTATGGTTGTCTCTATATCTTCTGCTGACAAGGACGCAGTGAAGACATTCGGCGGTTTCAATAGAATGCATATGACTTGGAGAGATAGAGTTTAAGATAGAAAGCATAGAGAGATTAGGGTCCGATCACATTCACTTAGTTCAAAAGATTCAACCAAGAAGACATAGCTATAAGTGAATGCTGTAGAGGACAGAACACTAGTATGTATATATCTATATAATCAACGTAGTGAAGATAATCATGAAGACATGTTGAGTTCGAAGCCAAATCAAATGTGAAGATATTGCAAGGTAACGCCATGAGTGAAACACTTCAAAATGGAACATTTGGTGGTGGCGTTACCCACCGTATAGGAAGTATTAGACCCAGACACGGCGCACAATTATCATGGCGCTCAGAAGTCAAATTCCACATTAATGTATTCACACTTAGAATGTATGTCTTCATTGATTGAAGATATACTTTACTTTGTGTGTTCCACATCTAAGTCATCATATGCATAAGTGTTAGGATGTGTGCCTGATCACAGGACATTTGAGGATTCCAGGATATTTAGCTCACACCGTAACTTGCAAAATCTCTTCTCATCCAAGGGCTTGGTGAAGATATCCGCCAATTGCTCTTCAGTGTTGACGTGTATGATATCAATGTCTTCCTTCACAACATGATCTCTGAGAAAGTGATGACGAATTTCAATGTGCTTTGTCTTCGAGTGCTGAACTGGGTTGTTGGCAATCTTGATAGCGCTTTCGTTGTCGCAGTAAAGTGGCACTTGCTTCAGATGAATGCCATAATCCTTGAGTGTTTGCTTTATCCACAGAAGCTGAGCGCAGCAAGATCCAGCAGCAATGTATTCAGATTCAGCAGTGGAGAGAGATACACAGTTCTGCTTCTTTGAAGACCAACATACAAGTGATCGTCCCAGAAAGTGACATGTGCCTGATGTAGACTTGCGATCAACTTTGTCACCAGCATAATCAGCATCCAAAAATCCAACCAAATCAAACTCTGAGCCCTTTGGATACCATAATCCTAGAGTTGGGGTGTGAGCTAAATATCGAAGAATTCGCTTCACAGCTAAGTGATGCGACTCCTTTGGTGTCGCTTGAAATCGAGCACACATGCAAACACTAAGCATAATATCTGGCCTAGATGCACATAAATAGAGCAAAGAACCAATCATGGAGTGGTATACCTTTTGATCGAACTCTTTACCATTGTCGTCAGGACCTAGATGATGTTTGGCTGGCATTGGTGTTGTGAAGCCTTTGCAGTCTTGCATACCGAACTTCTTCAGGCAATCTTTGAGATACTTCTCTTGAGATATGAAGATGCCATTGCGTTGTTGTCGTATTTGAAGACCAAGGAAGAACTTCAGCTCCCCCATCATGGACATCTGATATTGCTCTTGCATCATATATCCAAACTCTTCACTGTACTTCTGATTTGTGCAGCCGAAGATAATGTCATCCACATATATTTGGCACACAAACAGTTCACCATCATATGTCTTCGTGAAAAGAGTGGGATCCAGGGAACCAGGTATGAAGCCTTTGCTCTTCAGGAAATATTTGAGTGTGTCATACCAGGCCCTAGGGGCTTGTTTGAGGCCATACAGTGCCTTGTTGAGCTTGTATACCATGTCAGGATGTTTTGGATTTTCAAAGCCAGGTGGTTGTGCAACATACACCTCTTCTTCAATCTTGCCATTGAGAAAGGCACTTTTCACATCCATTTGATATAGAAGTATGTTATGATGATTTGCATAGGCCAGCAAAATGCGTATGGCTTCAAGCCTAGCCACTGGAGCAAATGTTTCATCGAAGTCAATGCCCTCCACTTGAGTATATCCTTGAGCAACGAGACGAGCTTTGCTTCTGACAACTTGACCATGCTCATCTTGTTTGTTGCGGTATATCCATTTGGTGCCTATTATGTTGTGCTTCCGTGGATCAGGACGCTTAACCAGTTCCCATACATTATTCAGCTCAAACTGTTGAAGCTCTTCTTGCATAGCTTGAATCCATTCAGGTTCCATGAAGGCTTCTTCAACTTTCTTGGGTTCTGATATTGATACGAATGCGAAGTGCCCATAGAAATTTGCTAGCTGAGTTGCCTTTGAACGAGTGAGTGGAACAGGTGCATTGATGCTGTCAATTATTCTGTCAATCTGCACTTCATTGGCAACACGAGGATGTACAGGGCGAAGACTTTGCTCTTGCTGATCTGTGTTGTTGTTGGGAGGAATGTCTTCAGGCTGAGCATTGTCTTCATGTTGATCAGGTGCTGAGATGATAAGTTCTTCTTCAGGATGAGCTTCAGAGGGTATAATCTCTCCAGTTCCCATAAGCTTAATTGATTCACTAGCTGGAACTTCATCTAGCACATTGGGCAGTTGCTCTCTTTGTGAACCATTTGTCTCATCGAACCGCACATCCACTGTTTCAACAACTTTGTAATGAAAGAGGTTGAAGACTCTGTAGGAGTGCGAATCCTTTCCATATCCAAGCATAAAGCCCTCGTGTGCTTTTGGTGCAAACTTTGAGGTGTGGTGTGGGTCCTTGATCCAGCACCTTGCGCCAAATACTCTGAAGTAACTGACATTTGGCTTCTTGCCAGTTAGGAGTTCATAAGATGTCTTGTTCAGAAGCTTGTGAAGATAGACACAATTGATTATATGGCATGCAGTGTCAATGGCTTCAGTCCAGAATTTTCTTGGAGTCTTGTATTCATCTAGCATTGTTCTGGCCATCTCAATGAGTGTTCTGTTCTTGTGTTTGACGACGCCATTCTGCTGTGGCGTGTACGGAGCTGAGAATTCATGTGTGATGCCCAAGGTATCAAGATATGTATCAAGCCCAGTGTTCTTGAATTCAGTGCCATTGTCACTTCTGATGTGCTTTATCTTGGCGCCAAAATTGTTCATAGCTCGATTGGCGAATCGTCTGAAGACATCCTGCACTTCAGTCTTGTAAAGGATTATGTGCACCCAAGTATATCTAGAGTAGTCATCAACAATGACGAAGCCATAGAGGCAAGCAGTAGTAGTAAAAGTTGAGTAGTGAGTGGGACCGAAAAGATCCATGTGGAGCAGTTCGAAGGGTTGAGTAGTAGTCATGATTGTCTTCGAAGGATGTTTTGCCCTTGTCATCTTCCCTGCTTCACAGGCACCGCATAAGTGATCTTTCTTGAACTTGACGCCCTCGATGCCTATGACATGCTTCTTCTTCGCAAGGGTGTGGAGGTTCCTCATGCCAGCATGCCCAAGCCTCCGATGCCAAAGCCAGCATTCTGAAGCTTTTGCAAGAAGACATACTGCAAGTTGTGGCCCTGCCGAGAAATCTACCACATACAAATCATCTTTCTGATACCCTTCAAACACTAGAGACTTGTCAGATTCCATTAGTACTAGGCAACGATATTTTCCAAACATTACGATCATGTTCAAATAGCAAAGCATTGAGACAGACATTAAGTTGAAGCCAAGGGATTCAACAAGCATGACTTTATCCATGTGTTGATCCTTTGAGATTGCAACTCTACCTAGAACCAATACCTTACTTTTACCAGTGTCAGCAAATGTGATGTGGCTCTTGTCGGATGGACGTAAGGTTGAGTCCATAAGAAGGCTTCTTTTGCCGGTCATGTGATTAGTACACCCACTGTCAATGATCCATTCTGAAGACTTTGAAGTCTCTGGTGTCGTACCCTACAGTGCAGTTAGGGGGATAGGCTTCACGAAGAGAATTGTGAAGCAAAAACATTTGACGAACCAGTGGGTTATGAAAACTTAGATCCATATTAGGACTAATAGGGAGAGTAGCATGCGATTCAGGAACGAAGTACATAATGATGCCATTCGGGCATTTTATCTTGCGCCCTACAAGACTTTTAAGGTCCCCAGCAATAGCGTCAGAAGATTTTGTTTTTCTGCTAGAGACCTTTCCCTGCAAAAGAGAGTTAAGCTTTCTTAACCACCCACATCTTCAAGGGTGGCTTAGAAGCAATAAGTCTAAGTGCAGCATCTGAGAATTTTGGCTTTGAAGCCTTAGCAAATAGTCTTGCAGGTGGACAATAATACTCATAGGGATAAGCAGAATAATTTTTGGTCATATGAACATGACGGTTCGATGACCCGCTCTCACATTCATATGCCTGAGTATGGTTTCCCTGCAAAACATTTGCGTTAGTGTGACTCAGGTGAGTCCTCTGTTTGTATGAAGCCTTTGGACCGTATGAAGCCTTTGGTCTGAGGTTTGTCTTCTTCAAGTGAGATGTCATGAAGACATTCACAGGAAGACTTTCCAGACACTTTTTCGGAACCCAGATCTTCTTCATAGGCGGTCCATTCCTGCAGTTAGTACCAATGTACCTGGCAAACACTTCACCATTCTGATTCTTAAACAGTTTATAGTTTGCATCAAAGGATTCATCAATAGTAATGGGGTTAGCACATGTGAAGCCAGATAAATTGGATGGATCTGCTGAAGGTTCCTTTGCAGCAACCCATGTGGTTTTGGGGTACTGCTCAGGTTTCCAGTAAGAGCCATCTGCATTTATTTTCCTTACGAACCCAACACCCTCTTTCCTAGGGTTTCGGTTCAGAATCTTCTTCTTGAGGACATCACATAATGTCTGATGTCCTTTAAGACTTTTGTACATCCCTGTTTCAAGCAATGTCTTCAACCTAGCATTCTCATCAGCAATAGCAGTGGTATCCTCAGCAGAGGGGTTAGTTACCACATCAACAGTTGAAGATATTGCAACAGCAGTAGCAGTGGAACATTCAGCAACAGAAGTAGCATTATCACGCTCAATACATTTAAGACATGGTGGTTCAAATCCTTCCTGAGCGGAACTGATCTGTTCGGCGCGAAGTGACTCGTTTTCCTTTTGAAGATCTTCATGAGCCGCTCTCAATTTCTCAAGTTCTTTCTTCCTTTGAAGATAATCATAGGAAAGCTTTTCATGAGTTGTTGAGAGAGTATCAAGACAATCCTCAAGTTCCTGATACTTAACGTGAAGATTTTTTATGTCTTCAATTAAGGATTCAGATCGAGTCATTTCAGCACCCAACAGATCATCGCTTCTGTCTAACAGTTTTTGAATATGTTCCATAGCTTTCTGTTGTTCAGTTGCAATTTTAGCAAGTGTTTTGTAGCTGGGTTTTGAATCACAGTCAGAGTCATCGTCACTAGATGTTTGATAGCGAGTAGTGCGTGTGTTTACCTTGGCACCGCGTGCCATGAAGCAGTAGGTAGGAGTGGAGTCGTTCTTGTCATTTGCATCAGTGTCGGTGATGAAGTCATTGTCTTCAGTGTTGAAGATGGACTTGGCGACGTATGTTGTAGCCAGACTCGCAATGCCAGAATCAGACTCCTCCTTAGATTCCACCTCTGCCTCCTCAGAAGCGGACTCCTCCTCTGAATCCATTTCCTTGCCAACAAACGCACGTGCCTTGCCAGATGAGCTCTTCTTGTGTGATGAAGACTTTGAGGAAGACTTGGAAGAAGACTTTGAGTATTTCTTCTTCTTCTTGTCGTCAGAATCATATTCCTTGCTCTTCTTCTTCCTTCTGTTCTCATTGTCCCACTGTGGACACTCAGAGATGAAGTGTCCAGTTTTCTTGCACTTGTGACATGTTTTCTTCTTGTAGTCATGAGCAGAAGCTTCATCATTCCTTGAGCTTGATCGTGAAGATTTTCTGAAGCCTTTCTTCTTGGTGAATTTTTGGAACTTCTTCACTAGCATTGCAAGTTCCCTTCCAATGTCTTCAGGATCATCAGAACTGCTGTCAGATTCTTCTTCAGATGAGGAAACATCTTTTGCCTTCAAGGCACGAGTTCGCCCATAGTTTGGACCGTAGATATCTCTTTTCTCAGAAAGCTGAAACTCATGTGTGTTGAGCCTCTCAAATATGTCAGACGGATCGAGTGTCTTGAAATCAGGACGTTCTTGAATCATCAGGGCTAGGATGTCAAACGAGCTATCAAGTGATCTCAGCAGCGTCTTGACGATTTCATGTTTGGTGATCTCAGTGGCGCCGAGGGCTTGAAGCTCATTTGTGATGTCAGTGAGCCGGTCAAATGTGTGCTGGACATTCTTATTGTCATTTCGCTTGAAGCGGTTGAAGAGGTTGCGAAGAACGTTGATTCTCTGATCTCTCTGGGTTGAGAAGCCTTCATTGACCTTGGAGAGCCAGTCCCAGACCAGCTTGGATGTCTTCAAGGCACTCACACGGCCATACTGTCCTTTTGTCAAATGACCACAGATGATATTTTTGGCAGTAGAGTCCAGTTGAGTGAACTTCTTGACATCAGCAGCAGTGACACCTTCTCCAGCCTTGGGAACGCCGTTCTCGACGACATACCATAGGTCGACGTCAATGGCTTCAAGATGCATGCGCATCTTATTCTTCCAGTAGGGATATTCAGTTCCATCGAAGACGGGGCACGCAGCGGAGACTTTGATTATCCCTGCAGTCGACATAGCTAAAACTCCAGGTGGTTAAACCGAATCACACAGAACAAGGGAGCACCAAGCTCTGATACCAATTGAAAGTGCGTTATATCGACTAGAGGGGGGGTGAATAGGCGATTTTTATGAAAGTCTTCAAAACGTGGGAGTTATGAAGACAAACAGTGAAGATTTTGCCTATTACTATGCAGCGGAAGTTAGATTACACTAGGCAAGCGATGGTCAAGTATTCAATAGAGTGAAAGCACAAAGACAAACAGCTGCAGTGTAATAAGGATCAGGTAGGAAGAAGTTATGAAGCCAACAGATCAGACATTCACGTTGTGAAGACAAAAGATAGAGCAAGCATGCAATGGCTTCACAATGAGTAACAGTAAGAATAAGGAAGTGAAGATGAAACCAGTGACTCGTTGAAGACAATGATTTGTTGGACCAGTTCCAGTTGCTGTGACAACTGTACGTCTGGTTAGGGCGGCTAGGTATTTAAACCTGAGGACACACAGTCCCGGACACCCCGTCCTGAACACGCAGCTCAGGACACCCAGTCCTCACCGTATTCCCCTTGAGCTAAGGTCACACAGACCTCGCCCAATCACTCTGGTAAGTCTTCAAGGTAGACTCCCAAACCTTCACAGACTTTGTTCACCGGCGATCCACAATGTCTCTTGGACGCTCAGAACGCGACGCCTAACCGGCTGGAGGATTCACAGTCCTCAAGTGTAATAAGTCTTCAGATCACACAGACAAGAAGACTTAAGTGATGCCTAATTCTCTTTGGCTCTGGGTGGTTAGGGATTTATCCTCGCAAGGAATTCTCTCTCAAAGGCTTCGAGGTGGGTTGCTCTCAAATGACAAAAGCCTTACTCTAACTCTGAGCAGCCAACCGTTTATGGTTGTAGGGGGTGGGCTATTTATAGCCACTAGGCAACCTGGCCTGATTTGTCCGAAATGACCCTGGGTCACTAAGGAACTGACATGTGTTCCAACGGTCAGATTTCAAACTCACACGGCAACTTTACTTGGGCTACTTATTTGTGGCACTGCGGTTTAGGTCATATTGGTGTAAAGCGCATGAAGAAACTCCATTTTGATGGACTTTTGGAAACACTTGATTATGAATCACTTGGTACTTGCGAACCATGCCTCATGGGCAAGATGACTAAAATGCCGTTCTCCGGAACTATGGAGCGAGCAACAGATTTGTTGGAAATCATACATACTGATGTGTGTGGTCCGATGAATGTTGAGGCTCGCGTCGGGTATCATTATTTTCTCACCTTCACAGATGATTTGAGCAGATATGGGTATATCTACTTGATGAAACATAAAGTCTGAAACATTTTGAAAAGTTCAAAGAATTTCAGAGTGAAGTGGAAAATCATCGTAAGAAGAAAATAAAGTTTCTATGATTCTGATCGTGGAAGGAGAATATTTGAGTTACGAGTTTGGTCTTCATTTGAAACAATGTGGAATAGTTTTGCAACTCACGCCCACCCGGAACACCAGAGCGTAATGGTGTGTCCGAACATCGTAATCGTACTTTACTAAGATATGGTGCGATCTATATGTTCTCTTACTGATTTACCGCTATAATTTTGGGGTTATACTTTAGAGACGGCTGCATTCATGTTAAATAGGGCACCATCAAATATGTTGAGACAACACCTTATGAACTGTGGTTTGGCAAGAAACCAAAGTTTTCGTTTCTAAAGTTTGGGGCTGTGATGCTTATGTGAAAAAGCTTTCAACCTGATAAGCTCGAACCCAAATCGAGAAATGTGTACTCATAGGATACCCAAGGAAACTGTGGGTACACCTTCTATCACAGATTCGAAGTCCAAGACATTCGTGCTAAGAAATGGATCCTTTCTAGAGAAGTTTCTCTCAAAAGAAGTGAGTGGGAGGAAAGTAGAACTTGATGAGGTAACTGTACCTGCTCCCTTATTGGAAAGTAGTTCATCACAGAAATCTATTCCTGTGACTCCTACACCAATTAGTGAGGAAGCTAATGATGAAGATCATGTAACTCAGATCAAGTTACTACAGAAACCTCGTAGAGTCAAGCAGAGTAAGATCCGCACCAGAGTGGTACGGTAATCCTATTCTAGAGGTCATGTTAGTTGACCATGATGAACCTATGAACTATGAGGAACGATGATGAGCCCAGATTCCGCAAAATGGCTTGAGGCCATGGAATCTGAGATGGAATCCATGTATGAGAACAAAGTGTGGACTTTGGTTGACTTGCCCGATGATCGGCAAGCCATCGAGAATAAATGGATCTTCAAGAAGAAGACTGACGCTGACGGTAATGTTACTGTCTACAAAGCTCGACTTGTTGCGAAAGGTTTTCGACAAGTTCAAGGAGTTGACTATGATGAGACTTTCTCACCCGTAGTGATGCTTAAGTCCGTCCGAATCATGTTAGGAATTGCCGCATTTTACGATTATGAAATTTGGCAAATGGATGTAAATACTGCATTCTTGAATGGATTTATGGAAGAAGAGTTGTATATGATGCAACCTGAAGGTTTTATCGATCCAAAGGGTGCTAACAAAGTGTGCAAGCTCCAGCGATCCATCTATGGACTGGTGCAAGCATCTCGGAGTTGGAATAAATGTTTTGATAGTGTGATCAAAGCATATGGTTTTATACATACTTTTGGAGAAGCCTGTATTTACAAGAAAGTGAGTGGGAGATCTGTAGCATTTCTAATATTATATGTGGATGACATATTCTCAGTGGAAATGATATAGAATTTTTGGATAGCATAAAAGGATACTTCAATAAGAGTTTTTCAACGAAAGACCTCGGTGAAGCTTCTTATATAATGGGCATCAAGATCTATAGAGATAGATCAAGACGCTTAATTGGACTTTCACAAAGCACATACCTTGATGAAGTTTTGAAGAAGTTCAAAATGGATCAAGCAAAGAAAGGGTTATTGCCTGTGTTACAAGGTGTGAAATTGAGCCAGACTCAATGCCCGACCACTGCAGAAGATAGAAAGAAAATGGAAGATGTTCCCTATGCTTCAGCCATAGGCTCTATCATGTATGGCAATGATGTGTACCAGACCTGATGTGTGCCTTGCTATAAGTCTAGCCGGGAGGTACCAAAGTAATCCGGGAGTGGATCACTGGACAGCGGTCAAGAACATCCTTAAAAACCTGAAAAGGACTAAGGATATGTTTCTTGTTTATGGAGGTGACAAAGAGCTCATCGTAAACGGTTACGTTGATGCAAGCTTTGACACTGATCCGGACGATTCTAAATCGCAAACCGAATACGTGTTTACATTGAACGGTGGAGCTGTCAGTTGGTGCAGTTCTAAACAAAGCGTTGTGGCGGGATCTACATGTGAAGCGGAGTACATAGCTGCTTCGGAAGCAGCAAATGAACGAGTCTGGATGAAGGAGTTCATATCCGATATAGGTGTCATACCTAGTGCATCGGGTCCAATGAAAATCTTTTGTGACAATACTGGTGCTATTGCCTTGGCAAAGGAATCCAGATTTCACAAGAGAGCCAAGCACATCAAGAGACGCTTCAATTCCATCCGGGGTTTAGTCCAAGTGGGAGACATAGAAATTTGCAAGATACATACGGATCTGAATGTTGCAGACCCATTGACTAAGCCTCTTCCATGGGCAAAACATGATCAGCACCAAGGCTCCATGGGTGTTAGAATTATTACTGTGTAATCTAGATTATTGACTCTAGTGGAAGTGGGAGACTGAAGGAAATATGACCTAGATGCAATAACAAAGTTATTATTTATTTCCTTATATCATGATAAATGTTTATTATTCATACTAGAATTGTATTAACCGGAAACATAATGCATGTGTGAATACATAGACAAACAGATTGTCACTAGTATGCCTCTACTTGACTAGCTCGTTGATCAAAGATGGTTATGTTTCCTAACCATATACATGAGTTGCCATTTGATTAACGGGGTCACATCATTAGGAGAATGATGTGATTGACATGACCCATTCCGTTAGCTTAGCACCCGATCGTTTAGTATGTTGCTATTGCTTTCTTCATAACTTATACATGTTCCTATGACTATGAGATTATGCAACTCCCGTTTACCGGAGGAACACTTTGTGTGCTACCAAACGTCACAACGTAACTGGGTGATTATAAAGGTGCTCTACAGGTGTCTCCGAAGGTACTTGTTGGGTTGGCATATTTCGAGATTAGGATTTGTCACTCCGAATATCGGAGAGGTATCTCTGGGCCCTCTTGGTAATGCACATCACTTAAGCCTTGCAAGCATTGCTACTAATGAGTTAGTTGCGGGATGATGTATTACAGAACGAGTAAAGAGACTTGCCGGTAACGAGATTGAACTAGGTATTGAGATACCGACGATCGAATCTCGGGCAAGTAACATACCGATGACAAAGGGAACAATGTATGTTGTTATGCGGTCTGACCGATAAAGATCTTCGTAGAATATGTGGGAGCCAATATGGACATCCAGGTTCCACTATTGGTTATTGACCGGAGACATGTCTCGGTCATGTCTACATAGTTCTCGAACCCGTAGGGTCCGCACGCTTAAAGTTTCGATGACGGTTATATTATGAGTTTATATGTTTTTATGTACCGAAGGTTGTTCGGAGTCCCGGATGTGATCCCGGACATGACGAGGAGTCTCAAAATGGTCGAGACATGAAGATTGATATATTGGAAGCCTATGTTTGGATATCGGAAGTGTTCCGGGTGAAATCGGGATTTTACCGGAGTACCGGGAGGTTACCGAAACCCCCCGGGGACTTAATGGGCCTTAGTGGGCCTAGGTGGAAGAGAGGAGAGGCGGCTAGGGCTGGGCTGCGCGCCCCTCCCCCCAGTCCGAATAGGACAAGGAGAGGGGCGGCACCCCCCCCCCCTTCCTTCTTCTCCTCCACTCTCCCCCCCCCTGCAAGTCCTAATCCAACTAGGAAAGGAGGGAGTCCTACTCCCGGTAGGAGTAGGACTCCTCCTGGCGCGCCTCCTCCCTAGCCGGCCGCACCCCCCCCCTTGCTCCTTTATATACGGGGGCGGGGGGCACCCCATAGACACAACAATTGATCGTTTGATCTTTTAGCCGTGTGCGGTGCCCCCCTCCACCATAGTCCACCTCGATATTACTGTAGCGGTGCTTAGGCAAAGCCCTGCGTCGATAGAACATCAACATCGTCACCACGCCGTCGTGCTGACGAAACTCTCCCTCAACACTCGGCTGGATCGGAGTTCGAGGGACATCATCGGGCTGAACGTGTGCTGAACTCGGAGGTGTCGTACGTTCGGTACTTGATCGATCGGATCGTGAAGACGTACGACTACATCAACCGCGTTGTGCTAACGCTTCCGCTTTCAGTCTACGAGGGTACGTGGACAACACTCTCCCCTCTCCTTGCTATGCATCACCATGATCTTGCGTGTGCGTAGGAAAAATTTTGAAATTACTATGTTCCCCAACATGTTCATCACGCATGTACTCGATGAGTTGGCGGCATCGACCATCATGGCCGAAGCCGCGGATGTCCCAGAAAAGGGCCCGCATCTAAACCCCGATCGGGGGGCTACTTGACCCCAGGACACGAAATGTGCTTAGCGCGTGGAGAGCAGCTGTGCGAGAGCGGGTGCGCCCACGGATCACCTCGTCGGCCACTCGAGGAGCCCGAACCGCGGGAGTGGCGGTCGGTTCCTCGGGATGGCGAAGGAGGCGAGCCCGGGTTTCATCCAGCTTGCCATCTAAGATCTCGCGGGCCCTAATGGCCGCAATCTGCTCTAAGGGGGGACCAACTTCCCCCCTGAAGATGATGGCCGAGTCAGTGGCCACCTTGGCGAGGTGGCCAAGAGGGACGGCCTCAAGCGCGGAAAAGGAACAGCTAGAAGAACTGGGAAGGGCGGGATCACCTGGCTCAAGGTTCCGGGCCACCGCCCGGAGCTCAGCACGCTCGGGGATGGACGGAGCCAGAGAATCCGCCGGACGGGCCGCATCGAGGCGGGTGCTGCGGCGGGATGTAGTCACCGGCGTCGAGGAGGAGCGAGGCCGCCTGGCGTATGCCACAATCAGTGGGGGTGCACGGAGACCGCAGTGATCACGACCACGACCACCGCCACAGACGGAGAGCCTGGAGAGGCGAGGAGGCCGTCGGAGGCCACCAGCGGGGGAAGCGGGGCAAGGAGCTCCAGGGTGTCGTCGGACGCGTCCCCCGCGGGTGGGAGGGTCGGAGAAAGCATGGAGAGGAGAGCACCTCCGTCGCCGCCCATGGGGACCGGGGAGGTCGGACCAGGGGGGACGGGGGCTCCAGGCCGACGGCGCGGGGCGAAGGGCGGAGACGGTGGATGGAGAGCGAGGCGACGAAGGCGGCACGACGAGCAGGCCCACACTGGAGATGTCACTGGCCGACTCCGACGGAGGAGGAGAGGGCGCGACCGGGGGGGGCGGCCAGACGGAGAGCGACCGCGAGGTCAGCGGCCGACACCCTAGTGCTCCCAGCCCCAAAGCCGCCACGACCCGAAGATGGGTGGACGGGCTTGCGGGACGGGGAGCGGGAGTGCTTCGACAGGTCCTCATCATCCTCAGGGTCGTCGAGGCGGGAGTGGCGGGACCGTCTGTGGTGGGAGTCATCGGCATCAGCTGGGCCGCCCCCCTGGTGGCTATCGTCGGAGTAGCGGGGACGGCTGATGTGGTTCGGGGGCTCAGGGCAGATCTTGAGGTCGTAATCGTCGTCGTTGAAGAAGACCCGAATCGTCGTGCGGAGCTTGGAGGAGTCCAGGCACTTCACCTTGACCCGGACCTCCTCCTCCTTGCGCAGAGAGAGCTCGTCGACCACCACCACCTTGCCCAGGATCTTGGACATACTACGAATGACACGCTCAGACCGGGCCACATTTGGCTGGCCGGCGATGAGGAGCCAAGCAGTGTCCAGAACCGCCACGGCCTTGGGATCCCACCTCGGCTCGGAGATGTTCACCACTAGCCCGTTGAGGGCCAAGGTGATGTTGCCACTGCGGGTGCAGTATCCCATGCTCAGGGCATCGGGGAAGATCACCGTGAAGGCGTTGGCAGAGGTGGGTGTTACTTGCCAATCCCACTTGCACCTGCACAAGTGGTTGAGCTCGGCCTCGATCATCTCTGGGGTAGCGACGCCCTCGCCCACGACAGACACAAGTGCCAGGAGCGAGGGGGAAGGGGGGACCTCCGGCACCTCAATGCCGTGGCCGTACATCATGATCTCCTCCGGGCGATCCGGGCAGAGAATCGCGGGGTGACCAAAGTCCTTGCAAAGGTAGCACCTTGGTGGGTTGGGGCAGGCCACCTGGAAGTGTCAGGTCAGGCCGCAATTGAAGCACAGCGGACCGTCCGAGGCGGAGTCGGTGACCGGAGGTGGAGCCGACGCGGCGGCGGTGGTGGCGGAGGCCGGGGGGCGAGGGGGACCCTTCTTCTTCTTGGCGCACTGGCACCCCCGGTTCCCATTGCCTCCGTTGGAGGGAGGGAACGCAGCTTGGTTGTGCGGGGGTTGATGGCGGCGGGCAGCCAGGGCATTGGTGGCGATGGTGAGGGGCTACTGATGGGGAGGGAACGGGGAACGGTCCCGACGGCGCGACGGGGAGGAGGACCGCCGCCGGGAAGATTGTCGGGCCTCCTCAGCCGGCGACCTGCCGCGGTCCCGCGAGTCCGCCCGAGGGGACGAGCGGCGCGTCGGGGAACGGGAGCGGCGGTCGTCGCGCACAGGAGACCGGCGGGCAGGGCGAGGGAGGAGCGGCGAGAATCGCGGATGGGGGACCGCCGGGCCGGGCGGGAGGAAAGTCGTTGCCGGAGATTGACCTCCCGCCGGGACCGTCAGGGGAGGACCTTGGGGGTCGCGGCGGTCATCCGCGCGGCGTTTGGGGCGACCCGCGTCATCTCCCCATTCCCGGGGCATGGCCGGCGGGGGAGGAGGGGAGGTCGCGAGGGGACCGGGGGCGCCGGCAAGCAGAGGACAACGAGGTGCGGTGGGAGGCGCGTCGGGGTGGGGAGCGGGAGGCGTGGGGTTGGGAACGGGTTGACGGGGAAACCCTAGAGGAGGCCATATGGAGCGTCGGACCGGGCCAAAGCCCACAGAGGAGCGCGGCCCAGCGGCTGCGGGGGGCGAGACCGGCCCAGGGGACCGGCCCACAGAGCGGCCAAGACCCTCACCCCACTGGGCGGCCCGGCGGCCGAAGCACTCGGGATGGGCCCTAAGGCGCGGCCCGCGGGACAGCCCGTGACCAATGCGGCCCGGTACGACAACCCCGGGGCGACCAAGCGAGGGGCAAGGGTTTCCCCGAGCGCCGCCGCAATGGCCGCCGGCGGGGCAGGACGGGGGCGACGAAGCCAGGCCGGGGCACACTGGACTCCAGGAGGCGGAGGGACGAAGGCGCCGAATGCGGAGATGAAGGGACGGAAGGGGCAGCGCCGGAAGAGCACAGTCGAGAGCTCCAACGAAGTTGACGTCGATGGGCAGGCTGGAGCAGAGGAGGACGAAGCCGGGACAGCAGCTCTCTAGCAGGAACGCGCAGGGCCGCGGTCGGCGCGGCCAGCGACGCCCCATCCGCCAGCGCGGTGCCCCCGGCTACGAGACCCCGATCCCAAGGAGACACCTTGCCCATCCACCGCCTGAGACGAGCTCAAATGTCGTCGCCGGCGCCGGGTGGACCCGCGGGCGGCCGAACTCCCACCCCTGGGAGTAAGGCTACCGGCGGAGTCGAGTCGTGGCACCCGGGCAGGGGCCTTGGGAGGAACGCGGTCCCGGCAAATCACGGGCAGCCCCGCGGCGATGTCGTCAGCCTCGGCGAGGTCCGCCCAGACCACACGCGACGGGGCGGCGTGGGGAGTCGGCGACGGGGCATGCGAGGGGGTCATCGGCGGGCGGGCTGCACACGAAGGAGGGGACCGAGGCGGAGGCGGCGGCGGAGCCGCCGGCTCGCCAGCGACGTCGCCAGAGCCTTCGGGCGCCATCTCTCCTTGGTTGTCTGCTTTCACTTCTCAGTTCAATTGTGTGGTTATGTCAGTATTCCTAATGTAGTTTATCTTCTGATGTATCATGTTTAGTTATTGTGTTGTTTCTGCATGCTTGTTTCTAAGACATTCATAAAAATTGCCTATTCACCACCCTCTCTAGTCGATAAGTAGCACTTTCAATGTCTGACTAGATCCCTTGTATCTGGTGGTGCATTCATGAGCTCTTCCCATACCGTCGCTCTGTGCTTGTCTTGTGTAGCTCCGTTGTCGGCCATCCAGATTGAAGATGCAGAGGAGCAGGTTCGAGAGGTCACGGCGGTGGCGGAGTAGATGACTACTGCGCCGGGGATTGCTATTGGGACCTTATTTGCTGGTGATCCGCGCCTGTCCTCCGACCTCGAGGTCGTCCTTGAGTTGCTTGGGGATTTCTCCAATCGGCTGGAGGACTGGGTCTACTCGACGGCCTTCGAGGGACCGCGTCAAGCTTTGGCCGGCGTCCGGGCTCACCACCCAAATACCAACCTCTAGTCGATTGTGAGGCCACCGACTGGAAGTATGAATCCACAGTTGTTCCTGCAAGAGGTTGTCAAGGAGGCTGAATAACTGCCGGGGTCTGTCCCCTGCAAGATATTATCAAAAGGCATCCCAAGGTGGGGAGCTCGTAGAGCTGGAAAAAAGCGAGCTCTGGATCGGTTCTCTGCATACGTTAAGACATGTCTGGACTCGAGCGACTAGATTAGGCCGTAAGCCTGCTGGCCTTTTGCCTTTGTTTTTGTTGAACGGCTGAAGGTCTATGTAGCACGAATGCAGCCCCCCGTACTTGTACTTTGCTGAGCTGGGGGGTCCGAAATACGATGCAGCCCCTGAGTCGCAAATAAGGAGATCTCTCGTACCATCCGCAAAGAGTTTTAGGGGATGTTCAGTACTTGGCTCATGTTGTATCTTTTGATCTGCTTTATATGAGGGTCCAGGAGCACATTGGCCATGTACTTTGGTTGTTGCTTTTTATATATAAAAGCAGGGAGAAAGCTTGTTTCGAGAATAGTAGTGTCGTAATAAAAAGACATTATTCACATCCAGATTTGTCTTTTTTTTTGTTTTTATATGTATAGGTTGAGTTTGGATTTGAAAATTTTGAGCATAGTAAAAACATGTGGTGCGAACATCCACACCCAAAAATGGAATTTTTACAAATTTTGAAATTTGATTTTTGTAGCTCTGGATACTCTCACTAGGCTTCAATCTCGATCGCTCTCATAAATGTGCCGGCATCCCCATGGATCGACGACATTGCCATGTGTTCGCTTCCGTAAAGAGATTCAGTAGTCAGAAGCCGTTGCAAATTAAGGAAGGAAAGACATGCCGATAAAGATAAAAAAATACATACCTTATTGAGCGCAGAAAGGACAGCACACATAGTCAGACCTTCCCTTCCGTTATTGATTGTGAGGCCTTTTGGTGGCATTTAAATTCGGGGACTCCATATCGCACAGCTCGATCGGGCTAATCAAAAGTAGCAGAGCCTGGCCTGACATCGCCCAAGCAAGCTGAAACGAGGAACGAAAGACGCACCGCACCCAGCGTTACCGGGCTGTACTGAGAGAGTTGCTTTGCTGCATAGACAAACCATCATTTCTCCTTTCCAGGCTCCTGGAATTGGCAACATTGGCACCCGCCTTTCTTTCTTTCTACATATATCGCTAGGTGAAATCCATGGCTGCCTTTTTAATCGTACTACATGTTCCATGGACCATATGCATATGGTACTTGTCTTCTTTGGGGCTGTGTTCATTGAAAACCGGCCGAGGACCACCCTTCAATTCTTTCCATTTTATAGCATTCTTCAGGTTTGTTGGGCTGGAACATATCTTGCAAGTATAGGCCGAATGTTAACAGCTAAACAGCACCTTTTTGGTACCAAAACTGGCCCATATCAAAACAACAATTATATCATTCCAATGCTAAAATGGAGTTTCACTTTGAAAACTCAAGCAAGCAGTTATTGCCACTTGGCGATTACCATACAACCTAGTGATTCCCTTTGGTGTGCATGGAATAGACAGCACACAAGAAATTCATATTACAGTTTCTGATGGTTCGATTAATTTAGAGAAGACCATGGCACTTCAGAAAATTTCAGTAAATTGGACCCCATGGCACCTCAAAATCGGTGTCTTTCTGCTCTCACGTCTCCTAAGATGCATGGGAAATTTGATCACTACAATTGTTACTGCTATAGATAAACTCACAAATTGAAAACTTTAAATCTATGTATATCTTTTGTTTAACCAATGCAAGTTCTCACTCCAATGATGTCATGGAATATAAACGTAAAGCCAAGCAAAGATGTAAACATAATGCAAGAGAACAAAAAC
Source organism: Triticum urartu (assembly GCF_003073215.2). Taxonomy (NCBI): domain Eukaryota; kingdom Viridiplantae; phylum Streptophyta; class Magnoliopsida; order Poales; family Poaceae; genus Triticum; species Triticum urartu. Next base: position 457,672,269 of record NC_053028.1, read on the forward strand.
TGAATTAGGACTCTGATTTCCAACTGCACTAGGATGGCTCCTGAGGTCGAATGGTCAGAGCATCTCGGGATGACGATCCGTCTCCTTCTCAACCGTTTGGGTTCTGATCGGCATGCCATCAGCACTGATGAACAGAATGTCCGATAACTGATGTATTCGCTGTATGTACATGTCCCTTTTTCAGAAGGGTCAGCTAGCCTACAATATTATTGGTCTTGCTACTTCTTTCTATCCTATACATTCCTTCAAGAGCATGCCTTCAACATTATATAGTTACAACTCATAAGATATGTAAGTAAAGATTATCCCAGCTTTGCGCACTCAAAGAAAATGATTGTTTACTACAAGAGTGACTTGCAATAACTATGTTAGTAACTTGATATATTCCGATCTTTGCAAACACTCCTAGTCATACTCCCAAAATTTATCAATGTTTCAAATATATCTTGTCTCGATGTCATTTGTCAAGAATAGAAGTGGTAAATGACATTCCTCTGGCTGCACTTCTTTCTCATTGTTATGGCGCTGCTAGAAGGAGGGCGCGAGAGGACCGGCCGGGGGTCTTTTTGCCCACGGCCGGGCAAGAGGGAAGGGATTTCCTTCTTAATTCTTGCTTGATTAGATTGATACATCTCCTTTATTTATATAGAGAGGTTTACTTGACTCCCAAGCAAGGCTTACTTGATCCCTAAGCAAGCGACTCTTATCTCTAATTAACCCTAAGACTAACGGGCCCACTAGGCCCATTACGTACTCTAACACTACACCCCACCTGGACATGCAGCTTGTCCTCAAGCTGCAGCCTAACCAACTTATAACCATGACTCGACGCAACCCAAACCTAACACCTAAAAACAAGCCTTTTACATCTCGGCTTGTTTTATTATTCTCAACCTGAAATGGACTGGGACGCTTAATTTGTTGGAAATATGCCCTAGAGGCAATAATAAAAGCATTATTATTATATTTCCTTGTTCATGATAATTGTCTTTATTCATGCTATAATTGTGTTATCCGGAGAAATCGTAATACATGTGTGAATAACAGACACCAACATGTCCCTAGTGAGCCTCTAGTTGACTAGCTCGTTGATCAACAGATAGTCATGATTTCCTGACTATGGACATTGGATGTTATTGATAACGAGATCACATCATTAGGAGAATGATGTGATGGACAAGACCCAATCCTAAACATAGCACAAGATCGTATAGTTCGTTTGCTAGAGTTTTCCAATGTTAAGTATCTTTTCCTTAGACCATGAGATCGTGTAACTCTCGGATACCGTAGGAGTGCTTTGGGTATGCCAAACGTCACAACGTAACTGGGTGACTATAAAGGTAGACTACGGGTATCTCCGAAAGTGTCTGTTGGGTGACATGGATCAAGACTGGGATTTGTCACTCCGTATGACGGAGAGGTATCACTGGGCCCACTCGGTAATGCATCATCATAATGAGCTCAAAGTGACCAAATGTCTGGTCATGGGATCATGCATTACGGTACGAGTAAAGTGACTTGCCGGTAACGAGATTGAACGAGGTATTGGGATACCGACGATCGAATCTCGGGCAAGTAACATATCGATTGACAAAGGGAATTGCATACGGGGTTGATTGAATCCTCGACATCGTGGTTCATCCGATGAGATCATCGTGGAGCATGTGGGAGCCATCATGGGTATCCAGATCCCGCTGTTGGTTATTGACCGGAGAGTCGTCTCGGTCATGTCTGCTTGTCTCCCGAACCCGTAGGGTCTACACACTTAAGGTTCGGTGACGCTAGGGTTGTGAAGATATGTATATGCAGTAACCCGAATGTTGTTCGGAGTCCCGGATGAGATCCCGGACGTCACGAGGAGTTCCGGAATGGTCCGGAGGTAAAGAATTATATATAGGAAGTGCTGTTTCGGCCATCGGGACAAGTTTCGGGGTCATCGGTATTGTACCGGGACCACCGGAGGGGTCCCGTGGGCCCACCGGGTGGGGCCACCTGTCCCCGGGGGCCACATGGGCTGTTAGGGGGTGCGCCTTGGCCTATATGCCAAGGGCACCAGCCCCTACTAGGCCCATGCCGCCTAGGTTTCCAAGGGGGAGTCCAAGTGGTGGAAGCACCCTAGGTGCCTGGGGGGAGGGAATTCCTCCCTGGCCGCCGACCATAGCTAGGAGATTCAGATCTCCTAGGCCTGCGCACCAACCCCCCTGGCCCACCCCTATATATAGTGGGGGGAGAGGAGGGATTTCACACCCAGCCCCTGGCGCCTCCTTCTCTCCCCGTTACGTCTCTCCCTCGTAGTACAGGCGAAGCCCTGCTGCTGTGACGCCCTGCATCCACCACCACGCCGTCGTGCTGCTGGATCTTCCTCAACCTCTTCTTCCCCCTTGCTGGATCAAGAAGGAGGAGACGTCTCCCGTCCCGTACGTGTGTTGAACGCGGAGGTGCCGTCCGTTCGGCGCTTGGTCATCGGTGATTTGGATCACGTCGTGTTCGACTACATCATCACCGTTCTTTTGAACGCTTACGTGCGCGATCTACAAAGGTATGTAGATGCATCCAATGACTCGTTGCTAGATGAACTCCTAGATGATCTTGGTGAAACGAGTAGGAAATTTTTGTTTGCTGCAACGTTCACCAACAGTGGCATCATGAGCTAGGTCTATGCGTAGTTCTTCTTGCGCGAGTAGAACACAATTTGTTGTGGGCGTAGATTTGTCAACTTTCTTGCCGTTACTAGTCTTTTCTTGCTTCAGCGGCATTGTGGGATGAAGCGGCCCGGACCAACCTTACACGTACGCTTACGTGAGACCGGTTCCACCGACTAACATGCACTAGTTGCATAAGGTGGCTGGCGGGTGTCTGTCTCTCCCACTTTAGTTGGAGCGGATTCGATGAACAGGGTCCTTATGAAGGGTAAATAGAAGTTGACAAATCACGTTGTGGCTTTAACGTAGGTAAGAAGACGTTCTTGCTAGAACCCTAATTCAGCCACGTAAAACTTGCAACAACAATTAGAGGACGTCTAACTTGTTTTTGCAGCAAGTGGTTTGTGATATGATATGGCCAAAGTTGTGATGAATGATGAATGATCTATATGTGATGTATGAGATGTTCATGCTATTGTAATAGGAATCACGACTTGCATGTCGATGAGTATGACAACCGGCAGGAGCCATAGGAGTTGTCTTTATTCTTTTATATGACCTGCGTGTCATTGAGAAACGCCATGTAAATTACTTTACTTTATTGCTAAACGCGTTAGCCATAGTAGTAGAAGTAATGGTTGGCGAGCAACTTCATGGAGACACGATGATGGAGATCATGATGATGGAGATCATGGTGTCAAGCCGGTGACAAGATGATCATGGAGCCCCAAGATGGAGATCAAAGGAGCTATGTGATATTGGCCATATCATGTCACGTTTATTATTTGATTGCATGTGATGTTTATCATGTTTTTGCATCTTGTTTACTTAGAACGATGGTAGTAAATAAGATGATCCCTCATAACAATATCAAGAAGTGTTCCCCCCTAACTGTGCACCGTTGCTAAAGTTCGTCGTTTCTAAGCACGCCGTGATGATCGGGTGTGATGGATCCTTACGTTCACATACAACGGGTGTAAGACAGTTTTACACATGCAAAACACTTAGGGTTAACTTGACGAGCCTAGCATGTGTATAGACATGGCCTCGGAACACAGAAGACCGAAAGGTCGAGCATGAGTCGTATAGAAGATACGATCAACATGAAGATGTTCACCGACGTTGACTAGTCCGTCTCACGTGATGATCGGACACGGCCTAGTTAACTCGGATCATGTAATACTTAGATGACTAGAGGGATGTCTAATCTAAGTGGGAGTTCATTAATAATTTGATTAGATGAACTTAATTATCATGAACTTAGTCTAAAATCTTTGCAATATGTCTTGTAGATCAAATGGCCAACGTAGTCCTCAACTTCAACGCGTTCCTAGAGAAAACCAAGCTGAAAGACGATGGCAGCAACTATACGGACTGGGTCCGGAACCTGAGGATCATCCTCATAGCTGCCAAGAAAGATTATGTCCTACAAGCACCGCTAGGTGATCCACCCGTCCCACAGAACCAAGACGTTATGAACGCTTGGCAGACACGTGCTGATGACTACTCCCTCGTTCAGTGCGGCATGCTTTACAGCTTAGAGCCGGGGCTCCAAAAGCGTTTTGAGAGACATGGAGCATATGAGATGTTCGAAGAGCTGAAAATGGTTTTTCAAGCTCATGCCCGGATCGAGAGATATGAAGTCTCCGATAAGTTCTTCAGCTGTAAGATGGAGGAAAATAGTTCTGTCAGTGAGCACATACTCACTATGTCTGGGTTGCATAACCGCTTGTCTCAGCTGGGAGTTAATCTCCCGGATGATGCGGTCATTGACAGAATCCTCCAGTCGCTTCCACCAAGCTACAAGAGCTTTGTGATGAACTTCAACATGCAGGGGATGCAAAAGACCATTCCTGAGTTGTTCTCAATGCTGAAATCAGCGGAGGTAGAAGTCAAGAAGGAACATCAAGTGTTGATGGTCAATAAAACCACTAAGTTCAAGAAAGGCAAGGGTAAAAAGAACTTCAAGAAGGACGGCAAGGAGGTTGCCGCGCCCGGCAAGCAAGCTGCCGGGAAGAAGCCAAAGAATGGACCCAAGCCCGAGACTGAGTGCTTTTATTGCAAAGGGAAGGGTCACTGGAAGCGGAACTGCCCTAAATACTTAGCGGACAAGAAGGCCGGCAACACCAAAGGTATATTTGATATACATGTAATTGATGTGTACCTTACCAGTACTCGTAGTGACTCCTGGGTATTTGATACCGGTGTCGTTGCTCATATTTGTAACTCACAGCAGGAGCTGCGGAATAAACGGAGACTGGCGAAGGACGAGGTGACGATGCGCGTCGGGAATGGTTCCAAGGTCGATGTGATCGCCGTCGGCACGCTGCCTCTACATTTACCTACGGGATTAGTATTAAACCTCAATAATTGTTATTTAGTGCCAGCTTTGAGCATGAACATTGTATCGGGATCTCGTTTAATTCGAGATGGCTACTCATTTAAATCTGAGAATAATGGTTGTTCCATTTATATGAGAGATATGTTTTATGGTCATGCTCCTATGGTAAATGGTTTATTCTTAATGAATCTCGAGCGTCTTACTACACATGTTCATAATGTAAGTACCAAAAGATGTAAGGTTGATAATAATAGTCCCACATACTTGTGGCACTGCCGCCTTGGTCACATAGGTGTCAAACGCATGAAGAAGCTCCATGCAGATGGACTTTTAGAGTCTCTTGATTATGAATCATTTGACATGTGCGAACCATGCCTCATAGGTAAAATGACCAAGACTCCGTTCTCAGGAACAATGGAGCGAGCAACCAACTTATTGGAAATCATACATACTGATGTGTGCGGTCCAATGAGTGTTGAGGCTCGCGGTGGCTATCGTTATGTTCTCACCCTCACTGATGACTTGAGTAGATATGGGTATATCTACTTAATGAAACACAAGTCTGAAACCTTTGAAAAGTTCAAGGAATTTCAGAGTGAGGTTGAAAATCAACGTGACAGGAAAATCAAGTTTCTACGATCAGATCGTGGAGGAGAATACTTGAGTCATGAATTTGGCACACACTTAAGAAAATGTGGAATAGTTTCACAACTCACGCCGCCTGGAACACCTCAGCGTAACGGTGTGTCCGAACGTCGTAATCGCACTCTATTGGATATGGTGCGGTCTATGATGTCTCTTACTGATTTACCGCTATCTTTTTGGGGCTATGCTTTAGAGACTGCCGCATTCACTTTAAATAGGGCTCCGTCGAAATCCGTTGAGACGACACCGTTTGAATTGTGGTTTGGTAAGAAACCTAAGTTGTCGTTTCTGAAAGTTTGGGGATGCGATGCTTATGTCAAGAAACTTCAACCTGAAAAGCTCGAACCCAAATCGGAAAAATGCGTCTTCATAGGATACCCAAAAGAAACTGTTGGGTACACCTTCTACCTCAGATCCGAAGGCAAGATCTTTGTTGCCAAGAATGGGTCCTTTCTAGAGAAAGAGTTTCTCTCGAAAGAAGTAAGTGGGAGGAAAGTAGAGCTTGATGAAGTATTACCTCTTGAACCGGAAAATGGCGCAACTCAAGAAAATGTTCCTGAGGTGCCAGCACCGACTAGAGAGGAAGTTAATGATAATGATCAAGATACTTCTGATCAAGCTCCTACTGAAATTCGAAGGTCCACTAGGACACGTTCCGCACCAGAGTGGTACGGCAACCCTGTCTTAGAAATCATGTTGTTAGACAACGGTGAACCTTCGAACTATGAAGAAGCGATGGCGGGCCCGGATTCCGACAAATGGCTAGAAGCCATGAAATCCGAGATAGGATCCATGTATGAAAACGAAGTATGGACTTTGACTGACTTGCCCGTCGAACGGCGAGCCATAGAAAATAAATGGATCTTTAAGAAGAAGACAGACGCGGATGGTAATGTGACCATCTATAAAGCTCGGCTTGTCGCTAAAGGTTATCGACAAGTTCAAGGGGTTGACTACGATGAGACTTTCTCACCGGTAGCGAAGCTAAAGTCCGTCCGAATCATGTTAGCGATTGCCGCATTCTATGATTATGAAATATGGTAAATGGACGTCAAAACGGCATTCCTTAATGGTTTCCTTAAGGAAGAATTGTATATGATGCAGCCGGAAGGTTTTGTCGATCCTAAGAATGCTGACAAGGTATGCAAGCTCCAACGCTCGATTTATGGGCTGGTGCAAGCATCTCGGAGTTGGAACATTCGCTTTGATGAGATGATCAAAGCGTTTGGGTTTACACAGACTTATGGAGAAGCCTGCGTTTACAAGAAAGTGAGTGGGAGCTCTGTAGCATTTCTCATATTATATGTAGATGACATACTTTTGATGGGAAATGATATAGAACTCTTGGACAGCATCAAGGCCTACTTGAATAAGAGTTTTTCAATAAAGGACCTTGGAGAAGCTGCTTATATATTAGGCATCAAGATCTATAGAGATAGATCAAGACGCCTCATAGGTCTTTCACAAAGCACATACCTTGATAAGATATTGAAGAAGTTCAATATGGATCATTCTAAGAAGGGGTTCTTACCTGTATTACAAGGTGTGAAATTGAGTTCAGCTCAATGTCCGACCACGGCAGAAGATATAGAAGAGATGAGCGTCATCCCCTATGCATCAGCCATAGGTTCTATTATGTATGCCATGCTGTGTACCAGACCTGATGTAAACCTTGCCGTAAGTTTGGTAGGAAGGTACCAAAGTAATCCCGGCAAGGAACACTGGACAGCGGTCAAGAATATCCTGAAGTACCTGAAAAGGACTAAGGAAATGTTTCTCGTTTATGGAGGTGACGAAGAGCTCGTCGTAAAGGGTTACGTCGACGCTAGCTTCGACACAGATCTGGATGACTCTAAGTCACAAACCGGATACGTGTATATTTTGAATGGTGGGGCAGTAAGCTGGTGCAGTTGCAAGCAAAGCGTCGTGGCGGGATCTACATGTGAAGCGGAGTACATGACAGCCTCGGAGGTAGCACATGAAGCAATATGGGTGAAGGAGTTCATCACCGACCTAGGAGTCATACCCAATGCGTCGGGGCCGATCAAGCTCTTCTGTGACAACACTGGAGCTATTGCTCTTGCCAAGGAGCCCAGGTTTCACAAGAAGACAAGGCACATCAAGCGTCGCTTCAACTCCATTCGTGAAAATGTTCAAGATGGAGACATAGAGATTTGTAAAGTGCATACGGACCTGAATGTAGCAGATCCGTTGACTAAACCTCTCCCTAGGGCAAAACATGATCAACACCAGAATTCCATGGGTGTTCGATTCATCACAATGTAAATAGATTATTGACTCTAGTGCAAGTGGGAGACTGTTGGAAATATGCCCTAAAGGCAATAATAAAAGCATTATTATTATATTTCCTTGTTCATGATAATTGTCTTTATTCATGCTATAATTGTGTTATCCGAAAATCGTAATACATGTGTGAATAACAGACACCAACATGTCCCTAGTGAGCCTCTAGTTGACTAGCTCGTTGATCAACAGATAGTCATGATTTCCTGACTATGGACATTGGATGTTATTGATAACGAGATCACATCATTAGGAGAATGATGTGATGGACAAGACCCAATCCTAAACATAGCACAAGATCGTATAGTTCGTTTGCTAGAGTTTTCCAATGTTAAGTATCTTTTCCTTAGACCATGAGATCGTGTAACTCCCGGATACCGTAGGAGTGCTTTGGGTATGCCAAACGTCACAACGTAACTGGGTGACTATAAAGGTAGACTACGGGTATCTCCGAAAGTGTCTGTTGGGTGACATGGATCAAGACTGGGATTTGTCACTCCGTATGACGGAGAGGTATCACCGGGCCCACTCGGTAATGCATCATCATAATGAGCTCAAAGTGACCAAGTGTCTGGTCACGGGATCATGCATTACGGTACGAGTAAAGTGACTTGCCGGTAACGAGATTGAACGAGGTATTGGGATACCGACGATCGAATCTCGGGCAAGTAACATATCGATTGACAAAGGGAATTGCATACGGGGTTGATTGAATCCTCGACATCGTGGTTCATCCGATGAGATCATCGTGGAGCATGTGGGAGCCATCATGGGTATCCAGATCCCGCTGTTGGTTATTGACCGGAGAGTCGTCTCGGTCATGTCTGCTTGTCTCCCGAACCCGTAGGGTCTACACACTTAAGGTTCGGTGACGCTAGGGTTGTGAAGATATGTATATGCAGTAACCCGAATGTTGTTCGGAGTCCCGGATGAGATCCCGGACGTCACGAGGAGTTCCGGAATGGTCCGGAGGTAAAGAATTATATATAGGAAGTGCTGTTTCGGCCATCGGGACAAGTTTCGGGGTCATCGGTATTGTACCGGGACCACCGGAGGGGTCCCGTGGGCCCACCGGGTGGGGCCACCTGTCCCGGGGGGCAACATGGGCTGTAGGGGGTGCGCCTTGGCCTATATGGGCCAAGGGCACCAGCCCTACTAGGCCCATGCGCCTAGGGTTTCCACCAAGGAAGAGTCCAAGTGGTGGAAGGCACCCCTAGGTGCCTTGGGGGGGAGGGAAACCTCCCCTTGGCCGCCGGCCATAGGAGATTGGATCTCCTAGGCTGCGCATCAACCCCCCTTGGCACCCCTATATATAGTGGGGGGGAGAGGAGGGATTTCACACCCAGCCCCTGGCGCCTCCTTCTCTCCCTGTTACGTCTCTCCCTCGTAGTACAAGCGAAGCCCTGCTGCTGTGACGCCCTGCATCCACCACCACGCCGTCGTGCTGCTGGATCTTCCTCAACCTCTTCTTCCCCCTTGCTGGATCAAGAAGGAGGAGACGTCTCCCGTCCCGTACGTGTGTTGAACGCGGAGGTGCCGTCCGTTCGGCGCTTGGTCATCGGTGATTTGGATCACGTCGTGTTCGACTACATCATCACCGTTCTTTTGAACGCTTCCGTGCGTGATCTACAAAGGTATGTAGATGCATCCAATGACTCGTTGCTAGATGAACTCCTAGATGATCTTGGTGAAACGAGTAGGAAATTTTTGTTTTCTGCAACGTTCCCCAACATAATTTTGGACCCCTTAACAAAAAGTGGACACCATCCGCACGTCGGACATGCACGTGTACAGCCACCTGGATCCCATGGACACCATCTGGACAAAAGGAGTGCATGTGTAGGACCACCTGGAAGTGGTCGCAAGAGTGACCAGCAGAGGCGCCCTTGCGGCGCCCGGTGACGGAATGCAGTGGTGCTACGTGGTGCGTTGTTGTTGGTGACACCGTGCCTTCTTCCTGTCGGACGGCTGTTGGTCTGCACCGCACAAGGAAGAGTGGGGGGCTTGCGATGGAGAATGACGAGGAGGGGTGCGCCCCCCCAACCGCCAATGTCGCAGACTTGGAGGTCGCTGCCCGTGGGAAAAACAGCATGCCCGCTGCCCGTGGGGGAAACCGCATGCCCAAGATCCCCGGCGCATCGGATGAGATCGAGGTCCTTTGCGCAGCGAAGGGCAACTTGGAGGAGCGGCAGCTGCAGACCACGCATCTCCCGCACACACCGACGCGCTAGGAGGCGGCGCGCAGTAGCCTGCAGCCTCACCGCCGCCGACACATGGCGGGTAGCGATCCAAGACGGAAGTGGTGACGACGACGGCGGGGACTGGACTTGGTGGAGCGGGACTCCCGCCGGCGCGGTCGATGCGGGGCCGGAGCTAACCGGCGGTGGCTGCTGCAGCGGCTGCTGCAGCGGCTGCTGCGGCGGAGCGCCGGGCGCGGCGGAGGCCGGCAGGAGCGGCGGCTGCCAGTGCAGCCAGGGCTGGGCGGTGGTGGCGATGGATGGCAGCTGAAGTGGCCCCGCGAGCGTGGCGAAGGCCGCCTGGTGCGGCGGCTGCCACGGCAACCACAGCGGCGCGGGGGCGGCGATGGGCGCTGGAGGCGCGGCAGGAGCCGGCCCCGGCCACTGCGGGGCGGCGGTGGGCGACAGCTGCAACTGGGGCAGTAGCGTCCCAGCGAATGCCGCGGAGGCCCCTGGATGCGGCGAGTACCACGGCAGGGCCGGCAGCCCGGCGGCGGCCCGTAGGGGCTGGCCAGGTACAGCCGGATCCCCTGGACGGCTGTGACGAGGTCGTTGAGGACCCCGGTGATCTCCTCCGGGGTGTAGACGGCGGACGGTGGTGCGGTGGAGGGCGCCGACATCTGGGCGGTGGCGGCGCCAGAGGATGCGACCAGCGGCGCGGACGGGGAGGGCAGCGGGCGGTGTAGATGGCCAGCGGCGCGGTGGTGACGGTCGGCAGCGGAAGCGACGGGGTGGGAGGCGACGAAGACATGATTGGAACTGAGCTACCTGATACCAAATTGTTATGGAGCTGCTAGAAGGAGGGCGCGAGAGGGCCGGCCGGGGACCTTTTTGCCCACGGCCGGGCAAGAGGGAAGGGATTTCCTTCTTAATTCTTGCTTGATTAGATTGATACATCTCCTCTCTTTATATAGAGAGGTTTACTTGACTCCCAAGCAAGGCTTACTTGACCCCTAAGCAAGTGACTCTTATCTCTAATTAACCCTAAGACTAACGGGCCCATTAGGCCCATTACGTACTCTAACACTCATATATTGTCTCAATGTCATTCGTCAATAATAGAAGTTGTCTGAAATCTTTGTCAAAAAAAGAAGTTGTCTGAAATGACATTTCACTGGCTGCACTTCTGTTTTTTCATCTGACCTAATGCGCATTTTTTCAGTTCTGTTCTACCATATTAATGCCATGCTTTTTTTCACACACGAATCAGGAGATCTCATTGAAGCAACCACGCATTAAACCAGGATAATCCGAAGAACCCCAAATAATTAAAAGAAAATTTATCATCAACTAAAGATTTCAGCAAATGTCTAGTTCACAACAAGATGTATGAAACTTATTCACACATTTTTAGTGATGGCCAGCAGTCATGTATAGCACTTTTTAAGATGTTTGCATCAAACATCTGACACAAAAACTATCCAAATTTTACAAGGTAGTCATTCAGATCTAGTGTGCAATGTGTTCTATGTTAACTTCATGAGATTATTTAAGCATAGAACATTTCATATGCCTACGTATAGTAGCCACAAAATTTAGAAAAGAGCCTCTACCAGCCCATCGTATGGAGAAATTAGCTTTGAAAGTTAGTTAGCTTACAAGAGTCTAAGGACGATGATGTGCCCCTAGATATTGCCGTTGTTAGTTCCGTTGAGCCCGGTTATGAGGACCGGGCGACAGAGCCTAGTAAACCAAAGCGTAAGTGGAAACGGAAGATTTATCCCGATTCTACAGTTCGTAGGAGTGCTAGGATTCGGATTACTAAAAAATTCATGACGAAATATAAAAGGAATCTTTTGGAATAGCAGAGGTCTGAAAGACTTGGCTAAAAGAAGGTTTCTTGCTGAGACTTCTCTGGAACATCGGTTAGATTTTATTGCTCTATCGGAAACCGGTAGAGATAATTTTGCGCCTCAGTTTCTATCCTCTCTTGCGGGTGGTGTTGATTTCGATTGTCATTGCCTCCCTCCGCGAGGAAGATCGGTGGTATCTTGCTGGGTGTGAGATGCGATTCGCTTGAAGTCCGAAGTGTAGTGATGGGCGACTTCGCGGTAAAGTTTCGAGTTAGGTCTAAAGTTGATGGTTTCAACTGGGCTTTGGTGGCGGTTTATGGTGCCGCACATCCCGAGCTTAAACCGGAGTTTCTGGCGGACCTTGTTCGAATCTGTGGGTCCGAGCAGCTTCCAATTTTGGTCGGGGGTGATTTCAATATCATTAGGAGGAGAGAGGAGAAAAATAATGAAAACTTTGATGGCAGGTGGTCGTTTATGTTCAATACCATTATTGAAAGCTTGGATCTCAGGGAGATAGAGCTTTCTGGTAGAAAGTTTACCTGGGCTAATGCTTTGCCAAACCCGACATACGAAAAGCTTGATCGAGTTCTCGCGAGCGTGGAGTGGGAACAGAAATTCCCTCTTATCACGGTGCAAGCTCTCTCGCGGGGAATATCCGATCACACACCCTTGTTCGTGGACTCAGGGGAGCCGAACCACGTGGGAAACAAAAACACCTTCTCATTCGAGATGGCCTAGTTTGAAAGTGAGGGGTTCTTAGACCTGATTGCCAGGGTGTGATGGCCTGGCTTATTAGGGATGATAGACTACTCATATCAATAAGGAATTCCTTCTTTTCCGGTAGCCCATTCGGACAGAACTCCAAAGTTAAGCGTGCTCAGCTTGGAGTAGTGTCAGGATGGGTGACCGACCGGGAAGTTGCTCCCGGGTGCGCATGAGTGAGGACAAAGTGCGCAGAAAAGACTAGTATTGATCTGTGGGGCCAGTCTAGATCCCACCAGGAGTAACGACCACCGGCGGGTGTGTCCGGAGCGTTACAAGTTGGTATCAGAGCCGACCCTCGGGGTTATACGGATGGTTGCAGACAGGTGCGCGGTCATGTTGTTCATGGCGTTTGTGACCCGTCGTGGCACACGGCATGGCACATGTACCGGACTGGATGCACAGACGGTTGTGCCAAGAGGGAACGTTCCTGTGGCCCGACGAGGACGTCGGTTCCTCCGAGTGGGGGTGTATGTGATGGCCTGGCTTATTAGGGATGATAGACTACTCATATCAATAAGGAATTCCTTCTTTTCCGGTAACCCATTCGGACAGAACTCCAAAGTTAAGCGTGCTCAGCTTGGAGTAGTGTCAGGATGGGTGACCGACCGGGAAGTTGCTCCCGGGTGCGCATGAGTGAGGACAAAGTGCGCAGAAAAGACTAGTATTGATCTGTGGGGCCAGTCTAGATCCCACCAGGAGTAACGACCACCGGCGGGTGTGTCCGGAGCGTTACAAGTTGGTATCAGAGCCGACCCTCGGGGTTATACGGATGGTTGCAGACAGGTGCGCGGTCATGTTGTTCATGGCGTTTGTGACCCGTCGTGGCACACGGCATGGCACATGTACCGGACTGGATGCACAGACGGTTGTGCCAAGAGGGAACGTTCCTGTGGCCCGACGAGGACGTCGGTTCCTCCGAGTGGGGGTGTATGTGATGGCCTGGCTTATTAGGGATGATAGACTACTCATATCAATAAGGAATTCCTTCTTTTCCGGTAACCCATTCGGACAGAACTCCAAAGTTAAGCGTGCTCAGCTTGGAGTAGTGTCAGGATGGGTGACCGACCGGGAAGTTGCTCCCGGGTGCGCATGAGTGAGGACAAAGTGCGCAGAAAAGACTAGTATTGATCTGTGGGGCCAGTCTAGATCCCACCAGGAGTAACGACCACCGGAGGGTGTGTCCGGGGCGTTACACAAGGAATGGGCTAAGGGTGTGGGAGGTAGGACGGCGGTCGAGCGTTGCCGAATCCGCGATTTTGCTGCCAGCTGAGCTCCAGGTTAAAACTGAGGCGGAGAAGAGGTTGAAAGAACTTCTCCGCGAAGAAGAGTTGAAGTGGGCTTTGCGAGCTAAGGTCCGCAAAGTGGTCCAAGGGGACGTGAATACTCAATTCTTTCACTTGATTGCCAATGGTAAGCACAGAAAGAAGCGAATCTTTCAACTTGAACAAGATGAGGGCACTATTTTAGGACAGGATAATCTAAAAACATATATTACCGAGTATTATGGGCAGTTATTTGGACCTCCGGAGGATAATTGTGTCTCCCTCGATGAGTTCAGGACTGGGGATGTGCCTCAATTGTCTGCTTCCGATAATGATATCCTGGTTGCCCCGTTCTCAGAGAAGGAGGCGTTTGATGCTATTGCACAAATGAAAAACAATAAGGCTCCCGGACCGGATGGGTTCCCGGTCGAGTTCTATAAAAAGTGCTGGCACATTATTAAAGGGGATTTGTTACCTATGTTTCATGATCTGTTCTCTGGACAGCTTCAATTATTTCACTTGAATTTTGGAACTATCACATTGCTCCCTAAGAAAACGGATGCTGTGAGAATTGAGCAGTTCAGGCCGATCTGCCTCCTCAATGTTAGTTCAAAATCTTCACCAAGGTCGGGACTAATAGGCTCACACAGATTACGCATTCTGTGGTGCAACAATCCCAAACTGCTTTCATGCCGGTCCTTCATGAAACGCTCCATGAAATCCACTCCAAAAAATTAGATGGAGTAATTTTTAAGGTGGATTTCGAGAAAGCGTACGATAAGGTCAAATGTCCATTCCTCCAACAGGCATTGCGTATGAAAGGTTTTGATGAAGCCTGGCGCCGACAGGTCGAATCATTTACGCAAAAAGGGAGTGTGGGAATTAAAGTGAATGACGATATAGGTCATTATTTCCAGACACATAAAGGCCTAAGACAAGGAGATCCGATGTCCCCTATCCTGTTTAACATTGTGGTCGATATGTTAGCAATTTTGGTAGGAAGGGCTAAGGAGAATGGTCAAGTGGGTGGCTTGGTACCTCATCTTGTTGATGGAGGTGTATCCATCCTTCAGTACGCAGATGATACAATCATCTTTATGGAGCATGACTTGGCCAATGCGAGAAATATGAAGCTGGTGTTATGCCTATTTGAACAATTGACCGGGTTAAAGATTAACTTTCATAAGAGCGGGTTGTTCTGCTTTGGTAGAGCCAAAGACGAACAGGAGTCTTATAGGCAATTGTTTGGGTGTGAGTTGGGGATTTTACCCTTCTCCTACCTAGGTATTCCGATTCATCATCGTAAGATGACAAACAGAGAATGGAAGTGCATCGAGGACCGATTTGAGAAGAAACTGAGTTGCTGGAAGGGTAAGCTCATGTCATACGGAGGCCGATTAATCTTGATAAATTCGGTGCTCATGAGTATGCCTATGTTCCTCTTATCGTTCTTTGAGGTCCCAGCTAGTGTTAGGAAAAGACTGGACTTCTATCGATCGCGTTTCTTTTGGCATGGTGGTGAACTTAAAAGAAAATACCGGCTTGCTAAATGGGATATCATCTGTCGACCGAAAGACCAAGGGGATCTTGGTATTGAGAATCTTGAAGTTAAGAACAGATGCCTTCTTAATAAGTGGCTGTGGAAGCTCTCATCCGGGACTGAGGCCATGTGGGCGCAGATCCTTCGCAGCAAGTACCTCCAGACTAAAACATTGTCCCAGGTCACAGTCAGGCCGACTGACTCACCTTTCTGGAAAGGACTAATGAAAGTCAAACAATCAATGTTCAATAGGACGAGGTTTGTTATTGGAAACGGTGCTAGTACACGTTTCTGGGAGGATACTTGGCTTGGCGACTCACCCTTGGCCATTCAATATCCGTCTTTATATCGGATTGCTCAACGACGTGAGGTGTTCGTTGCAATGGTATTTCAATCTATCCCCCTTAATATTCAGTTTAGACGATCGCTAGCGGGCAATCGTTGGGAAGAATGGTTCCATCTAGTTAGGAGACTCATGGAGGTTCAATTTTCTGACCAACCCGATGAATTACGCTGGAAACTGACTAGGTCTGGAGTATTTACAGTTAAATCAATGTATATTGATGTTATTAATTCGAACTCCATTCCAACTTCCAAGAATGTCTGGGATGTCAAAGTTCCTTTGAAAATAAAAGTGTTTATGTGGTTTGTCCATAAACAAGTTATTTTAACAAAAGACAACTTGATAAAGCGTAATTGGACAGGACCTACTAGGTGTAGTTTCTGTGATCGGGATGAGACGATTAAGCCTCTTTCTTGATTGCCCGTTGGCCAAAATCCTTTGGCGGACGGTCCACATTGCTTTTAATATTACTCTACCGAATTCTGTCAACGCATTATTTGGGACATGGCTTAATGGGATTGAGCCTGACTTAGCAAGACATATTCGGGTTGGAGTTTGCGCTTTGCTGTGGACTATCTGGAATTGCAGAAATGATTTGGTTTTTAACAAAACATCACGTATTCATTTTTTGCAGGTTATTTTCCGAGCCACGGCAGTGATCCGTTCGTGGTCGCTACTCACTCCGATGGAGGCCAGGAAGCATTTGGTTACTGGATCTATCCGTTCGGAGATGGTAGCTCGGGATATCTTCAACCGGTTTGGATGGCGGTCATGTAATAGAATAGGCAATTAGTTTATCTATCTATTTTTAGCCAGCCGGTTGTGGCGTCTTCTCTTGGCTAGTTTGTGTCTCTAGCCTTTTAGGTTCTGTGTGAGCTGTCTTTTCTTTTTTTAAGTTGGAGACTTTAGAATCTTGTTGGCACATTTTGTTTTTTGGTTAATAAGATGGATGTATGCATCACTCTGATGCAGAGGCCGGGGAGCCCCCCCCCCCCCCCCCCCCGGGGAGCCCCCCCCCCCCCCCCTTCGAAGAAAAAAAAAGCTTACAAGTGTATAACCAGAAATAAGATGCATTTTAAATCATGTTTAAACTTGCGGCGAAGACTCTGGAATTACATTCTCGTGTTCAAACTCGATTTCAGCAATTGCATTCTCCAACTTACAGCACTTTTGCATATCATAGTTCATGGCTTCAAGCAATTACACTAAAGAATTCAGAGTTCTATCTTGTAGAGTTTTCACGGCTGTGATTTGCTCCAACAGATGATCAAAGTACCAAACGGCAACACCAAAAACATTAACCATAGTCTCATGGAAGCAGGCCTTTGGGGGAGGCATTGCATCAAACAACGCACGCGCAAGCAGTCAAGACAATCAAGACATTTCTTCTCTTATGGGGAAGACGAGAGAAGAGCGAGAATCCATAGAGGAAGGAGCTTACCAGAATGAGTGGATGAGGCTACTGCGCGGTCGGCATCGGAGGATGGTGCGATACGACGAGCGGCGGCCTGGGCGCGCGGCGCAGCTCGTCGGCGTGCCTCCGCGCGTCGTACATCTCCTGGGTCTCAACGGCGACGAGGCGCTTGAAATGGGTAAGAATGCCGAGGAGGCGAGGAGGGGGGCGCGGTGAGGTGGTCGACGGTGCGGTGGCAGCGGCGGAGGCGCATGGCCTCGAGCGTGCGGCGGTGTAGGCGGCGCGTGCCGGGGAGGCCGCGGGCACGCGCGACTTGAACGCGTCGAACGCGCTACCGCTCATCGTTCTGATCTTCTCGAGTCCTCTCAAAGTTCGTGCGGTGGCCGGCGGGAAGGAAGACGATGCTGTTAGCTTTTTTTCCTAGGGGTACGATGTTTTTTTTTTTTTTGAAACTCGGGTACGATGCTGTTAGCTGGGCCAAGCAGGCCGAAGACGTAATTAGTGATGTGCCACTGTGATGGGCTTGCCGCTTTGTTTTTCCTTTTTTATGAGCTCTGGCTTTTGCTCAAAAAAATGAGGTGGGGCTTGCCGCCTTTTTTACCTTTTTTGAGCTGGGGCTTGCCTCGTTTTTTAGCAAGCTGTCCGTGATTTTTTTTTTAGTTGCTGTTCGTGATTTCGTGTCGAGACAAAATAAGTGATTCACCTAAAAAGATAAAGTGATGCGTACAAACATGACATGAGCCGAGCTGTCAAAAAAACATGACGCCAGCCGATTCTCAACCTGGATTTTGCATGGCCCTGGATTCAGATCGTTTCGTTTGTCTGATCAATTTGTGCCCCTTTTATTGTTCGACTAACTACTTTTTTTCTTCTGCCTCTGCATTATATTACTGCAAGAGATCATGAAACAGGCCAACTCATCGTGATATAGTTGAGCAACTTTACTGAGGATATGTAAAGTAGAAATGCGGGAGAAAAATGTCAAAGAAATAAAATCTGAGTACATGCCCTGCCCTGAGATACCATTTCTCAAGTAAACTTCAGCAAAACGTTCAGAAACAATTGTCGTGTCAGTTAGACCATCTTCATCCAAACATCAGCGTCACAGTTTCAGCTCGGCATTCACCTATCAGAAATAGGAGCTCCTTGGGGGTGTAGCAAGGGTGCTCGCTGATCGCTTCCTTTCCAAAATCACACGTTTTATAACGGATCTGTTTCAGATCGGGGAAGACTTGTCCCAGCCTCAACATATGAACATACACACGGCCAGAGTCGCTTTGTAACTTCGGACAGGTGAGGAATCGTGCATGAAATCCTGGAGGGCATAGTGCCATTCGTGGCCTTTCGGAAGATGGCCTTGCAACACACTCAAGTATCTGATATGCGGTTTTTGCATGCTTACAAGCTATATCTTTCAGTAGCAGGAGATGATGTTAGGCTGATGGGATGTCATCAGCGCACAACGTCTGGACCTGGACGGAGATCGAATGATCTAGGTGCAACCACTTGGCCGAAATAATCAGAAGAGCTTCAGTCAAGCAATACATCCATCTTTCTTTATTTCTTTTTTGTCATGGACACAAGATGATGATGATCTATATGCTACGCTAATTCGGAATAAAGCCATGAATGATAGATACACATATCGGCGTGTAGTGTGGCTGTGTAGGTAGGATTTCATTAGGATCTACGAATGAGGACCAAAGTGGCAAAAAAGAGAGAGCAAGGGCCGCCGGCCAGCTACATGGGCTTTGATGCCAAGGAACGGATTGTTTAGAAGCAACGTACCCCAGCTCAAGCCGTAGCATTGCAGCCAAGTCACTCAAATCTTCAAACCACATCACACTCCTCGTCTCTTTCCCTCCCACAACACAAGCACATATATAACCACATGCATGCTCATGCTCACCACCACAACTCACTGCACCATCTCCTCTCACTACACCTACAGCAGCAGCGGCATTGTCCCAGAGCGAGCATCATCAACTAGCTCATCCGGCAATGGCTTTCAACCCAAACCCTCCAGGCCTCGGCTTCCCCTTCCCCTTCTTCCCTCCACCCAACACCTACGCTCCTCCAAACCCTTTCGGTCCAAGGCCGCCACCAAGCCCTTTCGGTCCAAGGCCGCCGCCACGCCCTCAAGCGCCGCCACCGCCACGACAGCCTGCGCCACCCGTTCAACCCCCGCCGCGCCCTCAAGCCCCACCACCACCACGGCAGCCTGCGCCACTCATTCGACCCCCGCCGCCTCCACGCCGTGCTCCCCCGCCACCAACCCAGCCTCCTCCTCCACGCCGTGCTCCACCTCCGCCAACTCAGCCCCCACCTCCACCCCGGCGTGCGCCACCGCCGCCGCGCCGTGCTCCACCTCCACCCTCACCACCGCCACCTCGTCGTGCTCCACCCCCACCATCACCGCCCATTCGCCCACCTCCACCACACCCACTAGCCCCACCACCACATATCAGCCCGCCAACACCTCCGCCTAGCCCTCCACACCACATGGTCATCATCATGGTGTTCGTCTCCCTAGGCGGGCTCCTCCTGCTTGCGTGCCTAGCTGCCTTCTGCTTGCACAAGAAAAAGAAGAGGAAGACAGAAAGGAGGGCAGAGGTACTGAACTTCAGCGACCATGTCCATGTCCACAAATCGGCCATGTCAGGGCCTGGGGGATCCAAGGCCGTCAGGCTGACAGTTGACGAGGACGTCAAGTTCCAAGAGGTGGTTAAGGAATCAGAGGCCGTCAACAAAGAGTCAGGCACAGCCACAGCAGGAAACCACAACGCTTGGATGTGGAACAAGAAACAGAAGGGCAAAGCAAAGCAGGATTCAGAGGTCATCAACGTCACCGGACACATCCATGTTGATGAGAAGATCGAGTCAGGGCCCCACGGCGAGAAGATTGAGGTCCTTTCAGAAGATGAAGATATCAGGTTTGAAGAGGCAGACAACAAAGAAAAATCATCTGCAAAATCAAAGGCACGCGTTACCAAGTTCTAAGACGATGGCACAATCTGCCCAAGATTGCCTGCACTGATGACACTTCAGCAGCTCGAGGCAATGATCAAATCCACACCCACACTGGTTTCATGCATTTATTATTTTGATAAAGACTGTATCTTCCTTCGTGTGATTGAAATAAGGGCGTCGGAGACCCAATTTGATTGAATTGATATGCAAACTATTGTTGTCAGCAGTTACATATGAGCAATTTATGTCTTATGAATGGATTTCCTTAACACAATATCACAGAACAAACAGTGAAAAGACCCTTAGCGAATAAGTATACATATGAGCAATTTATGTCTATGAATGGATTTCCTTAACAAAATATCACACAACAGTGAAAAGACACTTAGCGAAAATTACTTCTTAACAAAATGTGCTCGCAAATAGACATGATCTTTCTGCCCATAAAATTGATCCATACGTGCCATGAGCAGAGTGGATTTCTGGGACTACAGCAGAAGGTGAAAACAGCAGCAGGCTACATTTCTTTACAGAGTAACCTAATTTGTAGTTTCCAGTACTTGTTGTCAATACAAAGGATATCATGATTCTAACTACTTCTGCTACTTAGTTAATTGCAATAGGAGTAATTCGCTTCTTAGTAGGCTTACTCGATGCACTCTTCTGGGCTGACACTGGTGGCGGTGTCACCTCTACAGACATAGGACTGGCTTCCGTCTTAGCTTTGCTGGCACCAACACCAACGTCCATGCTGTCTGCCTTTGGCTTTGCATGTTCACAGGCCACATTTCCTTCCTTCATTCCTGAAGAGTACAGAAGAATAACCATGAAAGGACAGTCGCCACGGGGAAAGTGCATGCAAGAAGGAACAAAGATAGCCAATGTATAAAGGATGCAGATTCAGACTGAAACTCTATTAGACTATTAAGCAGAGTTACTACCCTGTTTAGAATGATATCCATACCCTTGGACCTTGATGGATATACAATATTCATATGAGCGTATATACTGACATTAACTGAAATAAACACACTGGAAGACTATTTGGTCTATTAAATGTGATTGTTATTGTTGGCATTGTGTATGGCCGACTTATGTGTGTGGTAGGAATTATTTTAACAAAATTAAACATGACCAATGTCAGAACGGCTAGCGGTTGCATGTTACTCATAACTAAATGTGTTCAGAAACAAAACCATTATTCCATGTGGTTCCTCAGTGTGTACCATGATCAGAAGGGAAATTCTGGGGCTAGAGCTGAAGGAGAACATGGGCACAAACAAAATTTCTTACACTTTAACGTAAAAGTGATTGTCCAGTACTACACAAGATGTCATAATCTTAACCAATTCAGCCACATAGTTGATTGCAACGCGAGTAAATTGCTTCAAAGTAGGCTTACTCAATGTGCTATTTTCGGCCAACACTGGTGGAGGTGTCACTGTACCCACGGGGCTGCCTGACTTCTTAATTTTGCGGGTACTGACATCAACTTCCATGCTATCTACTGTTGGTGGCTTGGTATTTCTGCATGTGACATTTCCCTCTGTAACTTCCTTTTTTCCTGTGAGATTTTCAGAAAATTGAACTTTTAGAAGAGCATTTTCAAGTAAATGCATGCCATGATGGACAACTGTCCATCTTACTAGCATCTAGCAGCATAAAATTATGCACATTTGTCTTAAACCATGAATCAAAGGGAGTTGCATCCATGGATTACGAGTCCAGGGACTAGTCAAGACTAGTCTATGAGTCTCAACTCCAGGGCCGACTACACTTCAGTGTCGACTAGTCTATGAGTCGGAACTTCAGTGTCGACTAGTGTCGATTAGTCACGCATAGCCTATGAGTCTCAGCCTCGGAACGACTCGCTGACTGGTCAACTCGTCAACCTTTGTTGCATCATAAGGTAAGATGCACCAATGATTGGGGTCATGATAAGAAACTATCTGCAAACCGCCCTCCCAGAAAGAGAGGAGACAGAAAAGGGAATATATAGAAAATACCTGAGAGGGCATGTGGCTGCCCTAGTTCCTCATTCTCAAACTCAATAATAGTGCAGTAACCATCTCGTGATGACAATGACAAGTACTTCGCATCAGGAGACCTGGCAGAATAAGGAAAAGATAAATTTCTAGTTCCAGTAGGAATGCCAAATAGACTGAGTTCCTGTTTAACCAATGGAGAAGACTCTAGAAGCACAAAAACTGTTGTTGTACTCACCATGCAATATCCGTAATGGCGGCATAATGTAGACCAGCGTGTATTAGAATTGGAGCGGCACTTTCGGTGTCATAGACATACAGAGAGTTGAAAGTGGCAACGGCAAAAACAGCTCGGTAAGGAAGCTTGAATAAACCTTCTGCAACAGTACAGAAGTAGTTCAATTTCACTGTAACAGATCAGTAACACCGTGAGAACCTCCTAGCGGGGTTGCAAGCCAATGAAGCTACCTGATTGAGAACCACGTAGGGTGAAAACAATAGGGCAAAAACGAACTGCTACTATAGCTTTACTTGCACCAGGGAGTTGTATTGCAGGCCTGCAAGGCCAAACAAATTAGTATCCTAAAGAGCTACAAAACTATGTATACTGGAATAAGTTATACGCTCAAGAAATAAGATATTAAAAATTTGGGTTTTTATCATTTATGCCATAAAAACCCTAAAAATTTAGCGTGTATCCAGAAACCACACAACTATTTATAGCATTCTAAGACAACTAGGGAATCAAAGAGCTCTCAAAGGTTAGAACGTTAGTTCCATCCTATAACTGACTTTTAGATGAAGCAAGTCGATCTAATTTCCAGAAGCGCCTGTGAAATTATGTACAGCCTTCTTCAACTTTACTTCTGATTGGATATTCGTGTAATGCGAAGGAACAAATCAGTGATATAGCTTATTTAATGCTTTACTCTTTACATTATGTTACTGTAGGCACCGGCTGAACTCAAAGGATGGAGTCATTTATTTTAAAGGTGGGATCATAGAGATGTTATTTCAAGTATTAAATGCGCTACCTTGACAAGTCTCTCCTTGACAAAATATAGGCAGTGTTGATCACTTCAGATGAGTATTTGCACAGGCCTGGTTAAGATAAAGAAGAGAGCAAAACTTGTTAATGGAATAGAGAATGTGGTGAAGGTAAGCTAAATTGTGTGCACGTGGTAAAATAATTATACCTGCTGGCAGTACCAGAAAAGACCCATCCGGTGACCATGCCAGCCTCCGGAAGAAAGATGGTAATGTCTCATCATGAAACAAATGAGTTTTAACTGGTGGCTGCAAGATAAAGGATTATCTTACTTGTTCAATGCACATCAAAAGGATGTGGCAGTTAAAGTACATCAGACGAACCTTAGACTCGTCATGATTTTGAAGTTCTGCCTTCACTAGTGTATGCTGGCAAACAAAGTTCATCTTCTCTGTATTCTTGGATTTGCCTTGAGGCTTGTTTGCATAAATTTTACAAGTTCTGTCAGAGCTCAAAGAGGCAATATATTGACCCAGAGGATCCCATGCCACCCCCTGAACATAATGCAAATGGCCTTCCAACATCTGTTGCACCACACCTGAGAATGATGTTGCATATCAAGCATATGATACAGAAGCCAAGATGGTGCAAACATCGAATCACCTGTTTTTGGTAGGAATTACCTTTATTAGCATCCCATATTATGCAACTGTTGTCAACTGAAGCAGAAACAAGGTATGACCCATCACTCGACCACTGCAGGTCAAGAACATCCTTGCGATGGAACCTACCATACAAACAAGGCCAAAATAATTGAGCATGCATCAAAACAAGAGTGCTGCTTCAAGGAACCATTATTTTCAGATGGTATATCTCACAATAAGGATTTGTGTATTTTCCAAGCCTCGCCATCATCAGTGGAGTGCAATGTCCAAAGGATAATACCACCACCTGTCACACAAAGGCGCAGGAATTATTCTCTCAATGTAACTGTTAATCTCTGGTGTGTGAAGCATTTCATGATCTCAATGAAATATTAGAGTGCCTTGAGTTATAAAGGTTGCAAACCTAGCACCTTGGTGAATACAGATTGTTGGAAATAACATGTTCAACAATTAAGACCTAACTATTGAGAGATGGGAGCGAAATTACAGACATGCCAGGTTAATTTGGTGATTGGCTGAACAGCGTTCAGCAGCTTTCCAGTTTGGTCTTAGTTTTGTAGAACTTTATACCCTAACTTGTACAACCAAACATGTAAATATAATTCAAATGCCGCAGTAGAAATTTTCCTACTTTTCTCGGTCAAATTTAAACCATCAGATGTCAATTACCGAAGAAACCAGTTTACATACCTAGGACACACAAAATTCACCCGATCAATTAGCTACAACAACAATAGCTTCAAGTAGGACAAGTTAAGTTGTACTTCTACAACAGATGTAAATGCTCAACCAAGTGGTGCTTGTACACAAGCATGCCTTTGAGTAGAGCTCGTGACAAACATGCTGACTACAGGACCAAGCAGAGTGGTGGATACTTTTCTGGCTGTTTTCTATTGTGTTGGTTATGTTGTGAACTTCAAACCCTCCGTATGGGAACAACCAATAAATTTCTTCCTCATTGAATTGGGAGAACTGGTGCCTTCCATAACAGCGAAACAAATAGGTGTCAGTGCAAAATTGAACATACCATCAGCACCGGACGCCAGATTTTCACCTGCATGTAACCAGTGCAAAAGATGGGGTTAATTAAGCGTATTCAAACAAAAAAATACATTGGGTGTTTATTTTATCTACATTTTTCCCAGGAAAGAAAACATAAGAAACTTCTCAAATGAAATGAAAATAACAAATAGATACTGCCTACGCTGACATTGAAGATATTATGAAATTACGTTACCACCTACCAGAAGGAGAGAAGCGGAGAACATTGACGGCGGAGCTGTGAGACGAGAGGCTGCTGACGTAGGAAGCGGTGGGGAGCTTCTCCTCCGACTCATCCGACGCTATCGCCCAGATCTGCAAGCCAAACGCCATGAAATCGGAGGGGATAAGTGCGGGCGTGAAGTTCACGGACTATCCTTGCAACCCCAGCTAGAAAATCAGCCACAGGCCGGACCGAGGAGGCACGGCACAGTCACGAGATTCGGATCTCCTGTGCAGAGAAAAGAGAATGGCGGACCTTGATGTCGTGGTCTCCGCCGCCGGTGGCGAGGCGGCGGGATACGGGGTGGAAGTCGAGGGTGAGCACCGGCTGCAGGTCGTGCCAGTTGATCTGCACCGTGCCGCCGCGCATCCTCTCCGTCGTCTTCTTCTCCGGTGGGATGGATCGAAAATCGCCTCGGAGACTAGGGTTTGGGGAAGGCGGGAAAATGGAGGGGACTGGGCGCGCGACTTTACTTCCGCTCCCTCCAAATGCAGACTCTAGTGGGGAGAAGAAGAGAGAGAAGGGCAGTTGATGCTGGGCCGCTTGTGGAAGCGGCGAGTGGGCTAGATTACGGCCCACTACCTGCTTCCGGTTGCCTATTTATTTTCATGGGCTCGGTAGTATTAAGTGTTTAATTTCCTTGATTTCTAGTTTTCTTTTCCTGACTATGTAGTACTCCCTCCGTTTTACCGAAAAAGGCTTTCGCCCTGCTTTATATATAAAGCAAACCGTCAGAACACAACATCCAACACAAGTTCAATCCACACACACAAAGTAGCACACGACAATAGTACGGGGTTCTACTAGGGGTACAGCTCAATAAGCCCTGAAAAGACACACGCGCAGACCCAACACAGGGTGGAGCAGCCAAATCAGGCTAATTAGGATCGGGAGGAGGCGGCGAAAGCAGGGGCGCCAAACGAAGCGCCATCGAGTGAAGGTCGGCAATGATGGTGTTGATGGCGTCTCAGTCGGAAGAGCGGCTAACCGGCCGCCACAGCTGCGGGGAACCACACATTTTAAAGACAGCGTCAGTGGCACGTCGAAAGAGAATACGCTGAATCATAAGCTTATTGCGGACCGTCCAAAGCGTTCACGCGAGCACCCCAATGGTCAGGCACCTAATGTGGCGGGCCGATGGGCGGAAGGATTGGATTTCTGCGAAGAGGTGGGGGACATTAGTATGGCATCAGTGACCGCCAACGGCTTCGCGAAAACAACTTCAAAGGAATTGGGCCGTATCACACGCAAAGAAGATATGCACTGGTACGCGTCGGTCCTAAACAAACGGTTTTTAACCCTTTTTCGTGACGGTATTCGGAACCGTCGTCAAGTGAGTGTGGGCGATAGGGGGGTTCCTCCCACATGACCCAGAAACCGTTGGGGATATGCCCTCCTGGCACACACGCTCGGCAAAATAAGGTCGTGTGCGACTGGCGAGCACTCAAATACAGAAATACGTACAGTAGTGCTCAAAAAAATACAATTACACAGGCGAAATCATTTCTGGTCGTAAGTACACCCACACAGTCAGTCACCACTAAACGTTTCCGTTCGTATATACATCTCACACAGTCACTACAAGGAAAACGTTTGCGCAAGGTGGCGTAACGCAAACATTTCAAAAAGAATGTCGTGTGTGATTGTTCATTGATTCAACACGGTTTATTCTTAAAAACTGTGTGCGTTGCCTGAGGTCATCGCCCATGGTGTTTTCTCATTAACCGTTTGCAATAGGAAAACCCGATTAGCAAGCTAATTGGTCAATTAGCGGGCCAGTTGCCCTATTATTAATAATCCATTTACTAATCTAATTGACATTCATATTAAGCACATAATATATTTCATTTCCATACTAAGGAAGCAGGATTTCATAATTGAAATATATCGGAGTACAACATGATATAGCTTCAGCACTCAGCTACCCCATTACACAGCTGCACCAGCAGCAAGTTTCACATGCAACATCTAGAACCTTTCGAAATTAGCATCATATACGGTACATAGAGAGATGCATCTCATCTGAAAAATTGCTGAAGCGAAAGGCGAATATTGAGCCTTCATTCATGTTGAAGGTCTCTGCAACTTTAGGCCAGTGCATGTGGATGATTGATCATCCATCCTTCGACCTCTTCAGGAACACTTCAATATTGAACCGTGGGTGTTGTATGAAACTGTCCTCGCCTTCTGACCATAGAGGTGGTTTGAGAGGTAATCATCAGTGAACCCTGAAAACAAAGGTGTGCATAAATATCTTCTCTATATTGGAAACGGGGCAAAGGAATAAAAAAGGCAAGTTATAATAGTTAGTACCATCTTGTAAACATCAGTGCTTCCCATTGTTTCCCTGCAACACATATAAGGTAGTTAGTCATCAGGTTAAGTAAGGGTTTGCATGCTATCAGTAAAATATGTTGATAAAAAATAAGCACATTGCAGATTCATCAGATTAATTCAAGCCACATGGAAAAACTCATTTATCCAAACCAAGCATGATTAAGAACAAGGAAATATAGCATTTGTATATGTTTCTCATGTATTAAGTGCGGCCAAATTCGATTTATTTCTCACATGGTATAAAATAACAGAATGCAGCTACAACAATTAAATATCGCATTGCAGAATTGAACCAAACAGTTAACTATACACCACAACAAATGAACCAAACGTTAACTGGGCACCACATTGCACAATATAACGTACTCCTAATAGAAGATCAGATAGTTAATCAAACCAAGCATGCTTAACAACTTGGAAATATAGCAATTGTATTTGTTTCTCATGCATTTAGTACAGCCAAATTCGATTTATTCCTCACATGGTATACAATAACAGAATGCAGACATGGCAATTGAATATCGCATTGCAGAATTGAACCAAGCAGTTAACAAAACACCACAACAAATGAATCAAACGTTAACTGAGCAACACATTGCACAATATAACATACTCCTAATAGAATATCAGACAGTTAACCAAACCAAGCATGCTTAACAACTTGGAAATATAGCAATTGTATTTGTTTCTCATGTATTTAGCACAACCAAATTCGATTTATTCCTCACATGGTATACAATAACAGAATGCAGCCACAACAATTAAACATCGCATTGCAGAATTGAACCAAGCAGTTAACTAAACACCATAACAAGTGAACCAAGCCACAACAAATGAACCAAGCAGTTAACTAAACACCAATTGAACAATATAACATACCCCTAATAGAAGATCAGACAGTTAACCAAACCAAGCATGATTAACAACTTGAAAATATTGCACCCTGAAGAATTAAACATCACATTTGCAGAATTGAACCAAGTAGTTAATTGAACACCACATTGCATGACATATAGAACATATACACTATAGCAAAAGATTGCATGGTAAAAGTAGATAACAAAATTCACTAGAATTTGTTAAGGAAAGGCAGTAGCTAGCAAACTGAACATGGGTCCTTATAGTGAGCTAATAAGACAAGCTACTCCTTATTGTCAGAGATATCGATGATGATTGGCTCCTTGGACATGGAAGAGGGCGAGGCCTCCGCATCGTGGGTGCCCTTGTTGTAGTGGTGAGTTGCCTGGGCCGCTCCAGGCACCAACATGCTGGCTCTCGAGATGAGGTAAGCATGTGCACGCTGAAAAAACACCTCGTAGTCTTCGTCGAAGGCACCGATGATGGCCTCGAGAAAACGCCATGAACTGTCATTTAAAGCAGCCAACCGCGTCACGGCGTCGGCGCGCGAGGCGTCAACGGTGGCCTCGAGGGCGAGGTGCTCCTCCAAGATCTGGGGGTCGGCACGAATGGCAGCCATCGCGACCTCATCCGCGCGTGCGGCCGCGATTTGCTTCTCCGCTGCCAAATGCTCCTTGAGGTCCTGGCTATACTACGTGCACCATGGCTTAGGCCGGTGCTTATTTGGTGGAGGGGTCGGTGATTTGGGTGGAAGGTGTCGTGCTCGCGCCGGCGGTCGGGGCATGTGGGATTTGGAAGAAGGAGGAGGATGAGGGTCGGGTGTGGATTACCTGCCTGGATAGGCGAGGCCGAGCAGCGTGAAGGAGGGTCGCCGACGAGGAGGCGGCGGCGCTGCAATCAAGGAGTAAAGGTTTCAACTTGGAAAGGAAGGTAGAAACATGGGAAATGTGGCTTTTGGTAAGGGGGGCGGGGAGGTAGATATTTCCACGGAAGGCGAAAATTTGGAATCGCTTCAGCCAAAAAACTGGCGCGCAAAGTGTCATCAGACACGGTCCCTTATTCGGAGTGGACTGTGGACTGTAGCCATCGCACCTTCTCGCGTAAGTCGTATGTGTACTATACTCCGACGGTGCTCCAAGATATTTTGTGCTGCATCTCACACGGTTGGTTATAATAAACTGTGTGGGATCTACTTGATTTTTCGTCTTGATTTGAATTACATAATGGGGTCACAGCGGCCATGGACGGTGTTTGAATTGCTAGACCTTTTATCTGTAGTGATCATGCAACTATATGTGTGCCATAAAAGAATTGGAATTATTCAAGGTTCGTTTGGACATTTTTATGCATTAGGTGAGTTTTAAATGCATTTATGTGCATAATTCAAATTTAAACTACATGCACATGCTCCAATGCATATAAATTGGTTAAAAAAAATCAAATCTTTGTCCTTGGATGCTTAGGTCCCATGCAAGAAATGAGAATGAATTTCAAACACCAAGGCACCATTGATTGTCGGCAAAACATTGAGTTGCCTGATTTTTAAATTCTATTAAATCAAAAACTCGTCTGAAATTCATGAAACTTGGCATGCTATCATGGAGCAGCATCAACATGTCGTGGTAAATTTTTTGTCCCATTTGGGGCAGGTTTGGGTATATGCTTCTCATAAACAAGAGCTTCTCACAACAAGCATGATGGTTTCGGTAGGGAACACCCCACCTTTGGGGACGAAATGATATCCATTGCCTCTTATTGCTTTCAAAAAAATTCTCATGTCAACATAGAGCAACATGAGTGTTGTGTTATTTTTGTGATTTTTCGGGGTTTGTTTGTACATTTTTATGCATTAAGTGAGTTTTCAATGCATCTATGTGCATAATTCAAGTTTGAACTACATGCACATGCTCTAGTGCATATAAATTGGTTGAAAAATCAAATCTGTGTCCTTAGGTGCATGCTTAGGTCCCATGCAAGAAATGGGAATGAATTTCAAACACCAGGGCACCGTTGATTGCCGGCAAAATATTGAGATGCCTGATTTTTAAATTCTAGTAAATCCAAAACTCGTCTGAAATTCATGAAACTTGGCATGCTATCATGGAGCGGCATCAACATGCCATGGTAAAATTTTTTGTCCCATTTGGGGCAGGTTTGGGTATATACTTCTCACAAACCAAAGTTTCTCAGAACAAGCATGATGGTTTCGGTAGGGAACGCTCCACCTTTGGGGACGAAACGATATCCATTGCCTCTTATTACTTTCAAAATTTTACTCGTGTCAACATAGAACAACAAGAGTGTTGTGTTATTTTTGTGATTTTTTGGGGGTTCATTTGGACATTTTTATGCATTAAGTGAGTTTTCAATGCATTTATGTGCATAATTCAAATTTGAACTACATGCACATGCTCTAGTGCATATAAATTGGTTGAAAATCAAATTTGTGTCCTTGGGTGCATGCTTAGGTCCCATGCAAGAAATGGGAATGAATTTCAAACAACAGGGCACCGTTGATTGCCGGCAAAACATTGAGATGCCTGGTTTTTAAATTCTAGTAAATCCCAAACTCGTCTGAAATCCATGAAACTTGGCATGCTATCATGGAGCGGCATCAACATGCCGTGGTAAATTTTTTTGTCCCATTTGGGGCAGGTTTGGGTATATACTTCTCACAACAAGCATGATGGTTTTCATAGGGAACATCCCACCTTTGGGGACGAAACGATATCCATTGCCTCTTATTGCTTTCAAATTTTTTTCTCGTGTCAACATAGAACAACAGGAGTGTTGTGTCAATTTTTGTGATTTTTCGGGGTTCATTTGGACATTTTTATGCATTATCTGAGTTTTCAATGCAATTATGTGCATAATTCAAATTTGAACTACATGCACATGCTCCAGTGCATATAAATTGGTTGAAAAATCAAATTTGTATCCTTGGGTGCATGCAAGAAATGGGAATGAATGTCAAACACCATGGCACCGTTGATTGCCGGCAAAATGTTGAGATACTTTGTTTTTAAATTCTAATAAATATAAAACTCGTTTGAAATTCATGAAACTTGGCATGCTATCATGTAAGGGCACCCGACTTGTTGTGGTTTTTTTCGTGTTCATTTTGAGAGAAGGCGCACTCGAATAATGACAGCCAACAAAGGCATTTTGAAAAAAATAGCTGCCACTTTAATATCTCAAGTGTCTGTATAATTCAAACCGTGTGCGTTCGGTTAACCATTCACGTGACGCCACGTATCTTGGCTTTAATGGCTATAGGAGGTGTCGTGTGGACAGCTGCTTGACTGAACGGGAGGCATGCGAGCGCAGTCCGGTGCGCAGGCTCACCGGAAAGCGTACGAGCTGTTCAACACAGGATCTGTGCATCTCTTCAGCGTAAACGGTTTAGATTACGGTATGCAAATTAAAGCCAGATTTCGGCGCTAAGCCAAGAGACACTGCGATTTGTCAAAATATGCAGCTAAAAATCAATAGCACTATCTATTTTTGCAACTAAAATTCAGTAATTAAGTATAGATTTCATTCATACTAGAGATTAAGCAGTCGTTCTCACGGGAAGCGAGACAGCCTTGGACCGCCGCCCGCCTCGCTCCCACTGGTCTATATTAATGGCGCCGCCGAGCGGCTGCACCCCCCCATCCTCGCCACACACACAATTTCTCTCTCTTCGCCCGCATCCTCGATGCCGCTCTGAGTCCTCAAAGCCGTCAGTGTACGAGGATGCCGCCGAAGGGCCCCATCAGAGGGAGTGCCGACGCCGGGGCTGCTGAAGCACCGGAGCACGGCGTGAATATGGAGATAGAGGTTTCCGTCCCCACCGAGGAGGTGGAGAATGAGGCTGCCAACAAGCGAAGGCGGGTCGAGAAAGAACCGCAAGCGACTCCAGCAGGCCTAGACTTCATCAACAACCTCCCCGATGATATGTTGATAGTCATCATATCCCTCCTCCCAATCAAATATCGGGCGAGGACAGCCGCCCTTTCCCGGTTGTGGCGCACCCTATGGCTCTGCACCCCTGTCGACCTCCTCGATGCCCACAAGCTCTGACATGGCTATCGTCAAAGCTTGGATGCGTTCTCCCAGATCCTCGGCGACCACGATGGCCCAATCAAAGGCCTTATCACGGGCAAGTTCCGTTCCAACGGCAAGGATCGAGCCAAGCTTGACGAGTGGTTCCGATCCCGCGCCATAGATCAGCTCGAGAAGCTAAGTTATAATGATGGGCATACGCGCTTGCTGCCAACATCCGCGCTCTGGTTCGCGCCCATATTGCGCCTCGCCAAGTTCATGAACTGCCATCCCCCCCCTTAATGATGCGCCCGCTCTTTTTCTACCACAACTGAATCACCTCAAGCTCGTCACCGTCCGCATCCCAAAGGATGACATGGAGCGCCTGCTCCGCGACTGTACTGCACTCGAGTTCCTTCATCTTCAGGCGATGAATTGGTCGAGTACCTTGCACATCACCTCCAGGACTCTCCGGACTATTTATGTGTGTTACCGGTGCTGCAACGAGAGATCACAAAAGGTGGACCACAATATGGTCATCCTGGACACACCTTCACTTGAGAGATTACTTGTAGTTGATCAATAAGGTCCAACAAGAATCAATGTCATTTCTGCGCCAAATTGAAAGTGGTGGGCTACTCGTCTGTCAAATACTACAACTTTCAGGTACAACAATCGCCTTATATACCTCTCCTTCTTGATAATAATGTTATTTCTAGTTTTGAAGATGTATGTTCGTCTGTCATCCATCTTGCAATGTTTGAATTTGGGCGTTGTAATCTTTGAATTTGAACCTTGCAATATTTATGGTATTTGTTATATTGAACCGTTTCTGTTCTCTTGTCTCAACGCAAATAGTTCATCCGGGTGAACCGCATGTCGTACATCGCACACACCTTGATCTGGTTGACCATTTCGTTTGTGTTGCCTAATAACAAACAATTCATCTGAGTGAACTGTATGTTGTACATCGCACACATCTTGATCTGGCTGACTGTTTCTTTTGTGTTGCCTAATCACAAACAGTTCATCCGAGTGAACTGTATGTTGTACATCGCACACACTTTCATCTGGCTGCCCGTTTCTTTTGTTCCTCCTCATCGAAAACGGTTAATTGAACTGAATCGTATACCCTGAATCGCACACGCAACTAAAATTTGAACTGTGTTTGATGCATCCGTCATCGCAAACATTTTGCGCCTTTTTTGACAGGTTTTTACACCACTGTTTGTGATTATTGCATCGCACACAGTTTCATCGAAGGGTCTCTGGTCGCAGTGCCGCGTTAGCAGCATCCTGCAGTAGTGGTGGTTTGATTCCTCCACTGTATCACGGAGGGGGCACATCCCATCCCCAGGACCATTACATTTGAGCACCTCCACCCCAGAAGGTACCTGACCCCTAATCCACTGCCACAAGAATATCCTGATCTTGAGCGGCAGTTTGATGGCTCAAACAGCTGTGATAGCATCCGGGGCCATCGACGGGGGCGATGGCCTGGTACAGAGACCTAGTGGAGAAATGGTCCAAGGGCTCCACACGCCAAGATATGCGATCCAAAACACTATCAACATCAGGGGTGTGGAGAGCGATGCACTCAAGCATCTCATCCCATGTTGCAACATCTAGGGGACCGCAGGGGCGGCGGAACGCGAGGAGCCCTAGATCCGCAAGGGCAACCTCGATAGAAGTCCTAGGCTCCACCGCGATGGAGAATAAGTCCGGGAAGCGGGCGACAAAGGGGACGTCACCCGCCCACCTATCGTACCAGAACAACATAGTGGAACCGAAACCGATCGAGATGGAAGAGCCAATACGGAGGATCGGGAGTAGCTGAATGACAGACTGCCAGAATTGGGACCCTCCAGACCGCTGGCAAAAGGCGAGCGGCTGGCCCCGAAGGTATTTGTTCCTGATGATGTCAAGCCAAAGACCGCCATCACCATTGGCGATTCTCCACAACCACCTGGTTAGCAAAGCGATGTTCATGCGTTTGGGCGACATGATCCCCAGGCAACCCTCGTCGCGAGGCTTGCAGATGTCGGGCCAGCTGACCATAGGTACTTCTGCCCTCGCCAGCCTAGTAGAATCTAGACTGGTACTTGGCAATATCATGGTGTAGGGTCTCATGGAGACTATAGAAGCTCACCAGAAACAAGAGGAGGCTGGACAATGAGGAGTTGATGAGCACTGTCCTGGCTGCCTTGGACAACCATCTGCCCTGCCACGGCTCGATCCGGTGTTGGAGCTTAGTCACCGTAGGCTGCAGCTCCGCGACGGGAAGGCGCGAATCACTGATGGGAACCCCTAGGTAAGAAGTGGGGAAGGACCCAAGCTGGCGGTTAAGGCGGTCGGCAATGAGCTAGAACTCCTCGGGAGAATATCCAAAGATCATAAATTCACTCTTATCGAAGTTGATTTTAAGCCTAGACATCTGCTGGAAGCACAAGAGGAGGAACTTAAGATTGGCAATGTCACCCTCAGAGCCCTCCACCATGATGATGGTGTCATCGGAGTATTGCAGCAGGGAGACCCCTCCCCCCACCACCAAATGGGGGAGAATCCCGCGAATATGGCCCGCCACCTTAGCCTTATCGAGGATGGTGGCAAGGGCGTCGACCACCATGTTGAACAGGAACGGGGTAAAGGGGTCTCCCTATCTAACCCCACAGAAAGTGGGGAAGTAGGGGCCGATCTCCCCGTTGATGTTAATCGTGGTCCGACTAGATGAGACCATCTGCATAACCCGGGTGACTCAGCGGTCATGAAAGCCTTTGCGGAGAAGCACTTCCCGCAAGAAGTCCCAGCAGACGGTGTCATAGGCCTTGTGAAAGTCAATCTTCAAGAAGAATTCACGTTGTCGCCTAGTGCGCACCTCGTGCAGAACCTCATGGTAGACTAAGACTCCATCTAAGATAAAGCGGTTGTGGATGAAGGCCGATTGGTTAGGATGGGTGATGCGGTCAGCTAAAAGGGTCACCCTATTGGCGTACCCCTTCGCCAGAATACGGAATATCACGTTGATCACCGTGATTGGCCGAAACTGGCGGATGTCAGAAGCCCCCGCCACCTTGGGGATGAGTGTGATGATCCCGTAGTTGAGGCGCGAGAGGTCAATGGTGCCCACATAGAATTCCTCGAACAGGGCCATCTCCTCCGGCTTAATCACATCCCAGAAGGTCTGGAAGAAGTTCGCGGGGAGGCCATCCGGACCAGGGGCAGAAGCATGGTTCATCCCCTTGATGGTCGCCCACACCTCAGCCTCCGAGAAGGGGGGCGTAAGGGTCGCGTTCTCATTGTCAGTGATGAGTTGGTGAGGGTCCCAAAAGGACGGGGCCAGAGACAACCCTCACCGAGGGGAGGGTGAGAAAAGGGCTTTGTAAAAGCCATCGATGTGGGCGTGAATCTCAGTTGGGCGCTGGAGGAGGGTCTCCCCATCCCAGAGGAGGGGGTGGAGTTGCGCTAGCGGCGACCGTTAGCGATGGCCTAGAAGTATGCCGTGTTGGTGTCCCCATGCAAAACCCAACGCTGGGTGCCACGCTGGCGCCAGAAAGACTCCTCATCGGTGTAGATCACCAACAGCTGGTCCTCAAGGTCGTAACGGAGGAGCCACTCATCCGAGGACAAACCAGAGGAGTCTGCCCAGAGGTCTAAGGCCTGGATGGATTCGAGTATTCCCCTTTTCCGCTCACGAAGGTTGCAGCCTAGGTTGGCTCCCCAGCCTTTCATAAACTGTCGAGGAAGCTTAGCACAGAGCTGCCAGGCGTCAACAGCGGAGAGGGTAGTCACGAGCGGCGATCCAACTGGCACGGACATCGTCGACAAACCCGGTGTCGGTGTCAAAACCGGCGGATCTCGGGTAGGGGGTCCCGAACTGTGCGTCTAGGCGGATGGTAACAGGAGGCAGGGGACACGAAGTTTTACCCAGGTTCGGGTCCTCTTGATGGAGGTAAAACCCTACGTCCTGCTCGATTAATATTGATGATATGGGTAGTACAAGAGTAGATCTACCACGAGATCAGAGAGGCTAAACCCTAGAAGCTAGCCTATGGTATGATTGTATGTTGTCCTACGAACTAAAACCCTCCAGTTTATATAGACACATGAGAGGGCTAGGGTTACACAAGGTCGGTTACAAAGGAGGAGATATGCATATCCATATTGCCTAGCTTGCCTTCAACGCCAAGTAGAGTCCCATCCGGACACGAGACGAAGTCTTCAATCTTGTATCTTCATAGTCTAACAGTCCGACCAAAGAATATAGTTCGGTTGTCCGGAGACTCCCTAATCCAGGACTCCCTCAGTAGCCCCTGAACCAGGCTTCAATGACGATGAGTCCGGCGCGCAGTATTGTCTTCGGCATTGCAAGGCGGGTTCCTCCTCCGAATACATCACGGAAGAATTTGAATACAAGGATAGTGTCCGACCCTGCAAAATAAGTTCCACATACCACCGTAGAGAGAATAATACTTCCACAAATCTAATCTACTGACACGTCTTGGCAACACAACATTATGTCATGGCCCGGTGATTATTCGAACCGTTTCCTTTAACTAGCCCCGCACCTAACGCGAGGCAGTTTTTTGACACGTCTTGTCAAAGCAGAGATCGTGTCCCCTTATCACGAGATTCTCATCAATACGGGCGTGGGTAACCCAACCGTATCTAGGACTCCAAGATTATAGGCAAGTCCCAAACGGCTACGGAGAGGACGCTTGATATTCACCCTCTTTATAAAGGGACAAGGCTTTTACTCTTTCCCTCCCATGCTCAATCGAATCCTTCCCCCGCCTCGAGTTCTAACACCCAAAGCCTAGGTCAGGTGCTATGGACCTTCAATCATGTCCGGATCTAGCCTTCAAGGCCGGTGGATGCCCTCCTCCGTTACAGAAGAAGATATCAAGAAGTTGAGGGAGGCCAGATACCTGATCGCCGAGGTTTCGCATCGGCTGCCTGCCCGAGGGCAGGTCATCCCTACTCCTGAACCCAACGAAGACGTCGTGTTCATCTCCCACTTCCTTTGAGGTCTAGGCCTCACTGTGGATCCCTTCGTTAGGGGGCTGATGTTTTATTACGGGCTAGATTTCCACGATCTAGCCCCGGACTCCTTTCTCCACATCTCATCATTTATTGTTGTATGTGAGGCCTTCCTCCGCATTACCCCTCACTTCGGCCTATGGCTCAAGACCTTTGACATGAAGCCGAAGATGGTCGAGGGGCAACATGTAGCGTGCGGAGGCGCATTAATAAGCAGGATCGCCGGAGCTCCATGGCCAAAGGGTTCTATTCCAAAGGTGTCCAGATTATGGCAACGGGAGTGGTTTTACATCACAGCTCCCAGAAGTGCCAAGTGGGCGGCTGCCCCTGCTTTCCGCTCAGGCCCTCCACCACAACTGATGTCATGGATTAGCAGAGGGCTGAGCTGGGGTCCTGCCAAGGACGTGCCTGTACTGCAAAGCCGCATTCAAAATATCTTCGAAGGAGATTTCAGTTTGATTATGGTAATGCAAGTCATGCTGGTTCGACGAATCCAGCCATGCAAACGCCGACCTCTTCGCATGTGGGAGTTCAA
Source organism: Triticum urartu (assembly GCF_003073215.2). Lineage (NCBI taxonomy): Eukaryota > Viridiplantae > Streptophyta > Magnoliopsida > Poales > Poaceae > Triticum > Triticum urartu. The sequence continues at coordinate 457,710,220 of NC_053028.1, forward strand.
CCCAGAAGGACCGCGCGCTATTCAGAATTTCCTCAGCTTGACGCACGAGGAGATGTATAGATCATTCTTCAGACCCCAGATAGAGTGTCCGGATACTACCGAGGACGTGGGCCTAAGCAGCAACCGCACCGCCGACCAAGTAAGTTATCCTCTAGCCGAACACACCGTCTTTCATTTATCATGACGTTATTCTGAGAAATCACTCTTTGACTAGGACTGGATAACAAAGGCGAAGATGATTCGGTGTTCGGCCCCCCTTCCTGAGGGTTTGGAAAATCTGGTACTGGAAAAGATGCTCGAGCTAGCACCTTGCCCGGAGCCCTCAAAGGAAGACAAAGGGGGGAATAATGAGGGCGAAAGCGGGCCTCCACCGCTACCTATTCCGACCGAGGGAACGAGCGCCTCCATGAGGGAGGATAACCGAGGGGAGGAATCTGACATTCTCTCACCCCGGGGAAGGAAGAGGACTACCTCTGAAGATCCGGAAACCAAGGTTTCCACGCGGGAGAAGAAATCTCCACCAGACGGTCCTGCCTTGGAGGGTGCTCTTGCCGCACAAAGTCCGCGCGGGGATCAGCCCTCTAACGAGTTGTAAGTAATCAAAAAGTACTTTAATAGTGAAGATATATTACCTTACCCCTGAGGAAAATAACCGAAGTATTTATCTTGCACTTCGGATCTTAGCCCTTGTCAGCAGAGCTCGTCTTCGGGGGATCTTCTTCCGGAGATGATGGAGAGTGAAATGCCTCCCCCGGACTCCTCCGCGCAAGAAGCGGGCGACCTTGAAGTGTCGTCACGGAGGGCCTCTCCGGATCCAGTGAGGCCAGAAGATAATCCTATAGTCACCCGAAGTCCCCAGCGTCCGGCTCTCGAAGAGAGCAAACGGAAGAGTCCGGCACCGACTGGTATGCGGTCGGACGTACTGAGAGAGCTGTTGGAGCGAGCGGCCATCTCACAGGAACACCGCACATTGATGGGTGCGGTGATGGAAAGGATTTCATCCGCCGAAAGCAGGTTGCATGATGCCTTTATGAGTCTACTGACAGGCTTTGAGGTACGTAAAATGATGTACATTTGTGATGGTACCACACATTTTTAGGTGTGCCCTGTGTAGATAGTAGCCCCTGAGACTCTGGTTGTCGCCGAGAACGGCGGCAAACAGAGGATCGTAGTCCCAGGCAATAACCATACTGCTTTAATGTGCAGGTAGTGGGAGCTCCGGTGGCTAGCCGGACTCATGAGTTTGCCGAACTGAAGCGGCAAATGGATGTGGCGGATGCTGACATCGAGCTTGTTAACAAGAGGCTTGACGAGGCACAGGGTAAGTGGTATTTTCTGGTGAATGTCACATAGTAAGAGCAACATGATGCCAGTATCTTTAATATGTTGTGACTGCAGATGGAGCTGCCACCGTGGAAACCCTGCGGGCGGAACTTGCCCGAGCCAAAGAACAAGCAAGGATTAGTAATGCGGCTGCTTTGAAGGTGGCCGAAGAGTTGAAAACTGAGAAGGCTGCGCATTGCGAGAGCAAAGAGAAGATGGCCAAGATGCCCGTAAAGTTAAAAGACACTGCCGACCGTTGCCAGTTCCTTGAAAAAGAAAACCGAGCGAAGGCAACGGACCTTGAAAAGGCCACGATGGCAAACAAAGACATCCACTCTGCTATGAGAGCGAAGGAGGAGCTGCGTGAAGCCGGGGATATTGCGGCTGGGAAGCCCTTTATGCTGCGGAGGAAGTTCGGAGATCCACGGTATGCCCCTCTGGATCGGCTGTGGAGTTCGGCAGACACATATATGGACTTGGCGGCGAGCGCTATTGATGCGGCCAAATACTTCCAAGATCAAACAGATCGTGAAGTGGACAAGCTGTTCTGGTCGCAATTTAATGTTCCAGAGCGTCCGCTTCCGTTGACTGATCAGCTAGCCGAATGGGCCGAACTCAATAGGTTGTTCGGACTCGCCATGAGGTCTGTCGTGGATCAGCTGTGGCCGGAAAAGCCGAAGCCGAACAGCTATTTCAGCTTAGTGCAACAGTTCCTTGGTGCGGTGTCGCGCATCAATGCGATGAAGAGGTCGGCGTGCATAGAAGGCTCGTGGATGGACCTTGCCCGTGTTAAAGCATACTGGGCGGAGATGGATGTTACCACTGTTGCGGCGCAGGGTTCGGCCATAGGCCGAGTGGCTGCCGAGCACTATTTCGAAGAGGTTCTCGAGGGTGCTCTTTTGATAGAGGCCCAGTGCTCGAAGAATATTATGTTTGAGTGACATGTATTCCCATTGTAAACACAATGTTTTCATGAAATTCATTAAGGCTGTGTTTATACTTTTGCTTGAAAGTAATATGATGCCTCCTGTGCGGCCGTTTATGTATACATGTGTATAACCTGAAAGATTGCAGTCGTCGGCTTCAGCCCCCACGCATATAATGCGGAGGTGTTCGCAGAAGACGCGTGTTCACACTTAACCCAATGTCTTGGTCCTATTAAGGAGGTGATAGCGCAGCGAACGAGGCAACCGGACTATAATGATTTAACACTTTCACTTAGCCATAGGAGTTTGACGGTGGGGCTACTATATAGCCCCTGGTGGCTCCGCACTCTCCCGAATTCGGGGTGCGTACATGCCTGGCCGGGAAACGGCCCTTCGTTAAGGCGGAGGAATTCTAACATTCCGATAGGTCATCGAGTGGTTGACCAGTCTCACGCTATATCATGACAGTCAGTTTTCGGCTTTCTCTACTGAGGTGCTCGTCCGGATGACCCAGGGCACAATCGTAGTAGTTCTCCTAGTGCTACCTTAGCCGATAGAGCGGAACGTAAGGTACCAAAACATAGGAGCCAGGCAAACCCAACATTTGACCAAAGACATGATTCAGAGCTGATGCATATAGGGCCAAACTCGCGACGCCGAACACTCCCTAAGGTATTCGGTCTTTATGGTATGAACCGGGCCTAATCAGTGCCCTTTGTAAGAAGTCCCTGGTGTTCAGGTACGTGCATTATTCTGACGTGGCCACATGCCAAGACGCCAACATCCTTCTCAATTTTACTAAGAATCCGAGGGATGTGTATCAACAAGAGACAGTAAAAAAGGTTGATGCAGGGTCTTAATCTAAAAAGAATCCTTGGAACGGGTCCCTACTGCACGTCTGCGCCTGTGTCTCTGTTGTGCCATATCCTGGACGGGTGTAGCACGGTGGTCATCTGTAAAAGAGAGGAACTTAGGTGAAAAGTTGTCGTGCAAAAAGGTAGGTTTTTCGAAAAAAACCATGTATAATTCAAGATGAGTAAAAATTGCCACTTGTCTGCGCGCGTTGAGCCCCTTGTATTTGTGATAGGGGTGTGGCCATCAAACCTGTACGAATTACATACAGCTGCACCGGACTCGTCTAACCGTGTCCGTGGTCTTGACGACCTATAGAATACTTTAGTTGGTGAGGCCGTTTTAGTGTGCGGCTACCCAGGCAGCCTCATTCTCTTCGGCGCGCAAGGATCGCTCCATATTTCCATTTACTATAATGATGCCACATGGACCGGGCATCTTAAGCGTGAGGGAAGCGTAGTGCAGTATTGCGTTAAAGCGAGCGAAAGCTTCGCGTCCAAGTAGTGCTTGATAGCCACATTGGAACGGAGCAATGTGGAAGGTTAAATTTTCGCTACGGAAGTTATCAGGGAAGCCGAATATATCTTCTAGTAGCAGGGAGCCCGTGCAGTGAGCCCCTGGGCCTGGCCTTTAAAGGTAGTATTGTTGTGGCAAATTTTCGTTGGGTCTATCCCCATTTTGCGGATTGTGTCCTGATATATCAGGTTTAGACTGCTGCCACGTCCATCAGGACTCGTGTGAAATGGTATCCGTCAATTATTGGGTCTAATACCAAGGCAGCCCATCCCACATGCCGGATATTTGCTGAGTAATCCCAATGGTCGAAAGTGATCGGTTGAGCCAACGAGTGGCAGGACTCCATGGTGATAGGCCCTTGGGCATATTTCTCTGGGAGTGTCGCTTTATTTCTCCCCTTGATCACGTGTAACACATTTACTGTTTTGACTTCTGGTGGAAATTTCTTTTGTTCCTCAGTGTCTTGCTTGAGAGGCTCATCCTCGTCTTCGCTTGATGTATCCTCCCCCTTGTGTACGGCGTTCAGCTTGCCGGACTGCTTGAAGACCCAACATTCTCTGTGGGTATGATTAGCGGGCTTACCAGGGGTGCTATGGATCTGACATATTTGGTCCAGAATTTTGTTCAGGCTGGACAGTTCATCTCTGGCGCCTTTAGGGGGCGGCTTTTGCTGACCTGGCCGAGAGCTTCTGAATCCGGTGTTTACCGCCATGCTCTTTGGGCTGTCTTCTTTATTCCGACGCTTATTATTTTTGCTGCGTCATGATTTCCCGTTTTCATCTCTAACTTCGGATGTAGTTGGGTCGCCGGTGCTGCATCTGGCTAGCCAGCTATCCTCACCCACGCAAAAGCGGGTCATGAGGCTTGTTAATGCTGCCATTGTTCTCGGCTTTTCTTGGCCGAGGTGTCTGGCAAGCCATTCGTCGTGGACGCTATGCTTAAATGCTGCCAAGGCTTCGGCGTCCGGACAGTCGACTATTTGGTTCTTTTTAGTAAGAAACCTGTTCCAAAGCTTTCGGACTGACTCTCCGGGCTGTTGAGTTATATGACTCAAATCATCCGCATCCGAAGGGCGGACATAAGTCCCTTGAAAATTTGCCCGAAAAGCATCTTCGAGCTCTTCCTAGCTTCCAATGGAGTTTTCGGGAAGGCTTTTAAGCCAGTGCCGAGCTGGCCCTTTGAGCTTGAGGGGTAAGTACTTGATGGCGTGGAGATCATCTCCTCGAGCCATATGGATATGGAGGATATAGTCCTCAATCCAGACCCCAGGGTCTGTTGTTCCATCGTATGCCTCTATGTCTACGGGTTTGAATCCCTCTGGAAATTCATGGTCCAGCACCTCATCGGTGAAACATAGGGGGTGTGTGGCACCCCTGTATCTGGGTTTACCGTGTTGTTCGGATGTTTGTTGTGTTGCATCGTATGCTGGAGCGCGCTTGTGTGGTCCATAGATGGATCTGGTTGCGCCGTCCTTTTGATGCGAGCCCTCGCGTGGATCGCGTAGTGGCTTATGTGCGGTGTTGTTTGCCGCTCTATGTTGGCCGTGAGGTCGTCTATCCGGCCAGGTGGCCGTTTTAATTTTTGGTTGCGGGGGATCTAAGGCCTCCTCATCGAATTCAGGTAGCAACTTCCTCTTCGGGTAGCTCTTGGTGGTGCAATTACCGCCGTACTTCGCTGCTGTATTGAGTACTTTACTCCATCTGATTTTAAGTGTGTCTTGCGCAGCCTTGAGCCTTTGCTTCTGCTTTTTTAGACTCATCGCGGTGGCAACGAGCCTTTGACGGGCATTTTGTTGCTCCGGGTGTCTGTCCGGTGTGATGTCATCCGGACTGTTATCTTTGACAGAATCGGGTTGTTCGGTTTGATTCTCTGGGTTGCCGTGGTCCGGTGATGGTTCACCCTGCTCTAACGCTGGGTCTGTATGATCGTTGTTTCTGCCGAGGCGGGATTTGGAGCGGCGCTTACGCCGCCGCTTTGACTGCTTCTCGAGGGGACAACCCTTCATTGCGTCCTTCTATTCCTTGTGGCTGTTTTCTTTTAGTGTGTCCATCATGTATACGTCATGTGATGAAGTGGGCATCTAGTGCCCTGTGGGCAGTGGTTCCTGTTCGTCTCCTGCATCGTTGTCCATACAGTCGATGTCTTCGGAGTCGAAGTCGAGCATGTCGGTTAGGTCATTGACAGTGGCTACTAAGTGGGTGGTGGGTGGGCGATGAATTTTGACGCCATCCGCATCCCAATCCTGCCGGACATAGTTCGGCCAGGATTCTCCTAACAAGGAGAGAGACCTTAATGAGTTCAGTATGTCGCCAAGGGGCGAGTGCTGAAAAATATCCGCGGAGGTAAACTCCAAGATCGGCGCCCAATTGGATTCGCTAGGAACGGGCGCAGGCGGTTCGGAGTCCGTGGCCGGAGAGAGATCCGGTAGTTTGTCAACATGGCTTTCGTGCAGAGTAAGGTCGATGTTCGGCTCGATCGCCGATGGGGGTAAGGCCTCCGTGGCGGGGTCCATCCACCCGTCCATGGACGGCGCGACTGGCTCCGAATTGAGGGTCGGAGCGGCTGCCGGTGTGATCTCCTGAACACTGTCGGATGGTAGAGCTAAATCGTACTCATCATGACCGCGTGACACACAAGGCAGAGGCTTGTATCCGTCAGAGATCAAGTCTCCGCGGATATCGGACGTGTAGCTTAAGCTTCCAAACCTGACCTGATGGCCAGGGGCGTAGCTTTCAATCTGCTCCAGATGGCCAAGCGAATTGGCCCGTAGTGCAAAGCCGCCGAATACAAAAATCTGTCCGGGGAGAAAAGTCTCACCCTGGACTGCATCACTAACGATGATAGAAGGATCCATCAAGCCTAACGGCGATGACATAGAGGAACTCTCAATGAAAGCACCAATGTCGGTGTCAAAACCGGCGGATCTCGGGTAGGGGGTCCCGAACTGTGCGTCTAGGCAGATGGTAACAGGAGGCAGGGGACACGAAGTTTTACCCAGGTTCGGGCCCTCTTGATGGAGGTAAAACCCTACGTCCTACTCGATTAATATTGATGATATGGGTAGTACAAGAGTAGATCTACCACGAGATCAGAGAGGCTAAACCCTAGAAGCTAGCCTATGATATGATTGTATGTTGTCCTACGGACTAAAACCCTCCGGTTTATATAGACACCGGAGAGGGCTAGGGTTACACAAGGTCGGTTACAAAGGAGGAGATATGCATATCCATATTGCCTAGCTTGCCTTCCACGCCAAGTAGAGTCCCATCGGGACACGAGACGAAGTCTTCAATCTTGTATCTTCATAGTCTAACAGTCCGGCCAAAGAATATAGTCCGGCTGTCCGGAGACCCCCTAATCCAGGACTCCCTCACCCGGGCTGGTTGAGCCAAAAGGACTCGAACCGGAAGCGGGGTGGAGGAGGCGGTCTATCATTCTCCGAGGAGAGCAGAAGGGGCACATGATCGGAGCCACATGAGTAATGGCGCGGAGAGAGGCAAGAGGGCATTTGAGCTCCCATTTTGGGCCATAAAAACCCGGTCAAGGACTGACATCGTCGGGTTAGTCTAGCGGTCGGTCCAGGTGAACCTGGCGCCAACCCTATCAAGCTCGCGAAGTCCCAGATCCGCAATGCAGTCATTGGAGAGCTGCATTCGCAGGAAGTTCACCCGATTATTACTCTTGTCTGTAGCACAACGGATGAGGTTGAAATCGCCGCCCACCACCACCGGGAGAGGGGCAGAGGAGATCTTCCTGCGGAGCTCGGCAAGAAAAGACTCAGATCGACGATGGTCGGCCGGACCATAGACAACAACAATCTCCCATTTGAAGTTGATGGCCCGCTCATAGACCTCCATACTAATGTAGAACTCGCCCCGGCCCATGCTACCTATCTCAAAGGTGGCATCCTTCACTCCTAGAAGGATGCCACCCGAGTGGACAGTCGTCCCACTAGAAGGGAGCCAGTGCCAAGCAAAGAGGTGAGGGCTCAAGTGTTCTAACTCTTGGAGGGAGAAGTTCGTCCGCATGGTCTCTTGGATAACCATTATGTGAATTCACTCATCACGTATATACTCGATGAGTTGGCGGCGGCGGCCATCCTGGCCGAAACCGTATAGGTTCCAAAAGAGGACTCGCATCAAGCAACCATGGAGGGGCTGCTTGACCCCATGACAAGGGAGGCACTTAGGGCACGGAGTGCAGTAGTGCGGGACCGCGTATGGCCACGGATTTCTGCCCTGACTGCAGCTGCGACAGGGTGCGGGAGGTGGACGGCTCCTAGGTTGGAGTCCGAAGGAGGCGGGCGCGTGATTCCGCGAGTTTGCCATCAAGAAACTCACAAGCCCGAATAGCCTCAATCTCCTCTAAGGGGAGCACTTCCCCCCTGAAAACTATCGTAGAGTCGGTCGCAACCTTAGCAAGCTAGCCCAGTGGAACCGACTCAAGGGCCAAGAACGAGCATGAAGCAGAAGATGCAGGGTGTTGGGGAACGCAGTAATTTCAAAATTTTCCTACGCACACGCAAGATCATGGTGATGCATAGCAACAAGAGGGGAGAGTGTCATCCACGTACCCTCATAGACCGTAAAGCGGAAGCGTTATGACAATGCAGTTGATGTAGTCATACGTCTTCACGATCGACCGATCCTCAATACCGAACGTACGGCACCTCCGCGTTCAGCACACGTTCAGCTCGGTGACATCTCGCGAACTCACGATCCAGTAGAGCTCGAGGGAGAGTTTCGTCAGCACGACGGCGTGGTGACGATGTTGATGAAGCTACCGTCGCAGGGCTTCGCCTAAGCACCGCTACAGTATGACCGAGGTGGATTATGGTGGAGGGGGCACCGCAGACGGCTGGGAGAGATCAATGATCAACTTGTGTGTTCTAGGGTACCCCCTGCCCCTATATATAAAGGAGAAAGGGGGGAGGCCGGACGGCCCTATAGGGCCCTCCAGGAGGAGGAGTCCTCCTTGTAAGTGCATCTAGTGCCACCCCTAGTTGGTTTTGGAGTATTGATGACAAACCTAGTTGAGGGACTAATGTGTTTGTGAGAATTGCAGGAAAACACAGGTAGAAGTCCCTCATTGATTCGGTTTTACTACCAGAGATGACCCCTAAAAATGTATGAAGACATTGAAGACAAAGGTGGTATATGAAGATATTCACATTGAAGACTATGACAAAAGAAGACACGTTATGAAGCTTATGGAGCTCGAAGACCTAGATCTTTCATAGTTCTTTTTCTTTTGTGTTGAGTCATAGGAACCACCGTACTGTTAAGTGGGGTCCAGGAGAACCAGTCAGAATGACTGAAGTGATGCCTAAACAAAAAACCTATGTCTTCGAGCGAAGACAATGACATCGAATCTTGTCCAGAGCCGGACAAGTCAGCTTTGCTTGTAGCCCAAGTAAAGTTGCCATGAGAGTTTGAAATCTGACCCTTGAGACACATGTCAGTTCCTTAGTGACCCAGGGTCATTTCGGACAAATCAGGTCGGGTTGCCAAGTGGCTATAAATAGCTCACCCCTACAACCATAAACGGTTGGCTGCTCAGATTTCAGTGCACGGCTTTTGTCGTTTGAGAGCAACCCATCTCGAAGCCTTTGAGAGAAAATTCCTAGTAAGGAGAAAAGCCCTAACCACCCAAAGCCAGAGAACATTGGGCATCACTTAAGTCTTCTTGTCTGTGTGATCTGAAGACTTATTACACTTGAGGACTGTGAATCCTCCAGACGGTTAGGCGTCGCGTTCAGAGAGTCCAAGAGACATTGTGGATTGCCAGTGAACGAAGTTTGTGAAGGTTTGGGAGTCTACCTTGAAGACTTACCAGAGTAATTGGGCGAGGACTAAGTGACCTTAGCTCAAGGAGAATACGGTGAGGACTTGGTGTCCTGAGCTGCGTGTTCAGGACTGGGTGTCCGGGACTGTGTGTCCTAAGGTTTAAATACCTAGCCGCTCCAACCAGACGTACAGTTGTCACAGCAACTGGAACTGGTCCAACACATCATTGTCTTCAACGAGTCACTGGTTTCATCTTCACTTCCTTATTCTTACTGTTACTCATTGTGAAGCCATTGCATGCTTGCTCTATCTTTTGTCTTCACAACGTGAATGTCTGATCTGTTGGCTTCATAACTTCTTCCTACCTGATCCTTATTACACTGCAGCTGTTTGTCTTTGTGCTTTCACTCTATTGAATACTTGACCATCGCTTGCCTAGTGTAATCTAACTTCCGCTGCATAGTAATAGGCAAAATCTTCACTGTTTGTCTTCATAACTCCCACGTTTTGAAGACTTTCATAAAAATCGCCTATTCACCCCCCTCTAGTCGATATAACACACTTTCACTCCTCCTAGTAGGAGTAGGACTCCCCTCTTTCCTACTCCTACTAGGAGGGGGAAATGAATGGGGAGAAGGAGAAGGAAAGGGGGGCACCGCCCCCTTCCTAGTCCAATTCGGACCAGAGGGGGAGGGGGCGCACGGCCTGCCCTGGCCAGCCCCTCTCTCTCTCTCCACTAGGGCCCAACAAGGCCCATTAACCCCCGGGGGGTTCCGGTAACCCCTCCGGCACTCCGGTAAAATCCTGATTTCACCCGGAACTCTTCCGATGTCCAAATGTAGGCTTCCAATATATCAATCTTTATGTCTCGACCATTTCAAGACTCCTCGTCATGTCCGTGATCATATCCGGGACTCTGAACTACCTTTGGTACATCAAAACACAAAAACTCATAATACCGATCGTCACCGAACTTTAAGCGTGCGGACCCTACGGGTTCGAGAACTATGCAGACATGACCGAGACACGTTTCCGGTCAATAACCAATAGCGGAACCTGGATGCTCATATTGGTTCCTACATATTCTACGAAGATCTTTATCAGTCAAACCGCATAACAACATATGTTGTTCCCTTTGTCATCGGTATGTTACTTGCCCGAGATTCGATCGTCGGTATCTCAATACCTAGCTCAATCTCGTTTACCGGCAAGTCTCTTTACTCATTTTGTAACGCATCATCCCGCAACTAGCTCATTAGTTGCATTGCTTGCAAGGCTTATAGTGATGTGCATTACCGAGAGGGCCCAGAGATACCTCTCCGACAATCGGAGTGACAAATCCTATTCTTGATCTATGCCAACTCAACAAGTACCATCGAGACACCTGTAGAGAACCTTTATAATCACCCAGTTACGTTGTGACATTTGGTAGCACACAAAGTGTTCCTCCGATAATCGGGAGTTGCATAATCTCATAGTCATAGGAACATGTATAAGTCATGAAGAAAGCAATAGCAGTAAACTAAAATGATCAAGTGCTAAGCTAACAAAATGGGTCAAATCAATCACATCATTCTACTAATGATGTGATCCCGTTAATAAAATGGCAACTCATGTCTATGGCTAGGAAACTCAACCATCTTTGATCAACGAGCTAGTCTAGTAGAGGCATACTAGTGACACTATGTTTGTCTATGCATTCACACATGTATTATGTTTCTGGTTAATACAATTATAGCATGAATAATAAACATTTATCATGATATGAGGAAATAAATAATAACTTTATTATTGCCTCTAGGGCATATTTCCTTCAGTCTCCCACTTGCACTAGAGTCAATAATCTAGATTACACAGTAATGATTCTAACACCCATGGAGTCTTGGTGCTGATCATGTTTTGCTCGTGGAAGAGGCTTAGTCAACGGGTCTGCAACATTCAGATCCGTATGTATCTTGCATATCTCTATGTCTCCCACCTGGACTTGATCCCGGATGGAATTGCAGCGTCTCTTGATGTGCTTGGTTCTCTTGTGAAATCTGGATTCCTTTGCCAAGGCAATTGCACTAGTATTGTCACAAAATATTTTCATTAGACCCGATGCACTAGGTATGACACCTAGATCGGATATGAACTCCTTCATCCAGACTCCTTCATTTGGTGCTTCCGAAGAAGCTATGTACTCTGCTTCATACGTAGATCCCACCACGACGCTTTGTTTAGAACTGCACCAACTGACAGCTCCACCGTTCAATATAAACACATATCCGGTTTGCGATTTAGAATCGTCCGGATCAGTGTCAAAGCTTGCATCGACGTAACCATTTACGACGAGCTCTTTGTCACCTCCATAAATGAGAAACATATCCTTAGTCCTTTTCAGGTATTTCAGGATGTTCTTGACCGCTGTCCAGTGATCCACTCCTGGATTACTTTGGTACCTCCCTGCTAAACTAATAGCAAGGCAGACATCAGGTCTGGTACACAGCATTGCATACATGACAGAGCCTATGGCTGAAGCATAGGGAACACTTTTCATTTTCTCTCTATCTTCTGCAGTGGTCGGGCATTGAGTCTTACTCAACTTCACACCTTGTAACACATGCAAGAACCCTTTCTTTGCTTGATCCATTTTGAACTTTTTCAAAACTTTATCAAGGTATGTGCTTTGTGAAAGTCCAATTAAGTGTCTTGATCTATCTCTATAGATCTTGATGCCCAATATATAAGCAGCTTCTCCAAGGTCTTTCATTGAAAAACTCTTATTCAAGTATCCTTTTATGACCAAAGGACATCAACAATGGCTCCCCTCTCCTTTCCCACCCTTCCTCTCTCCCACCTGCTCCACACCACCAATGGCGATCTCTAGCAACAATCAGCATCGAAGGCCTTCTCCATTGGGACTTTGCTCTAGGTCTGTCCCTGTCCGATCAGGTGAGATGAAAATTTGGATCCACTGTGCACTTTTCTCCTTCTCGGGACACCAAGGAGTTCTTTCTGGTGGTCTCTTTCACCTCGGCTTCCTTCCCTCTCGCGAATGAATCGGTGGGACTGGCTCTGCAATGTTGTCTTGGGGGAATTTGCTCTGGTTTCAAGGTTGTTACTCTTATCCCCCGATCATTTTGCTTCTCTGTGGCCAACAACAAAGTAGGGCATTTCATTTACGGTCTAAAGGACCGGGTGTGGCCAGACTTTGTATGTCATTTCCATCTGTTCAATGGCCGTTTTGCTAAGCATTTTTCTGCTTCCCATTGGCATGCGGATCATGAGTTGGTCGAGATTTTGGATCGTAAGCCGGTGGCCCTATCTACTTCTTTGGATTTCTTAAAAAAGGGTCAGACTAATGATCATTCATCAGCCAAAGAGCTAAGCAAGTTTAATCTTGTCAATTTGAAACAGTGGAATTTCTATGGCTCGCATGATCATGAGGGTTCTACTTCATCGGTGATAGACCACAATCACAAAATTCAAATTCAATTTGGTTCTATTACACCGCCACCTCAACAGAGCGATGTTAGTGACCCGACAATTGATCGCCTGACATTAATGGAGCATTATTCCACCCAGGCGGAGTCAGAGGATGATATGGCTATTGAGTGCATTGTATTTGGCCAATTTAAATGTCCGGTCCATGTTTAGTATCCACCACTGCCAAAATGTTTTCTCAGCTCTGCGTTCCGTTATGCCCCTCCCCATGACATGTGGCCCCCGGTGCTTAGCGCTAAGCATAAGGCTGATTTAGCTCAGGCTGGATATTCGGTTCATGACATTAATTCTATTACCACTAATTGGGCTGCTCTATGTGCTAGATGCCTTCAATGGGGACACTGAAGGATCGCTTGCCAAGCCCATCCAATCTGTATTAATTGTTCGGGGCCTGACCATAAATCAGGGGATTGCCCAAAATGCAGCACGCGTAACACTCGTCCCCTCCCTGAGTCAAACAAGGAGACTGCATTTGTTCCTTCGGGATTTCTGGGCCATCCTCTTTCTACCCAAGGCAGGGCCAAAGATACAACAAGGGCCGTCCGATGTGGTGTTTGTGGTTTCTACAGCCACGTGGCGAGATCCTACCTAAGAGCCATTTTCCACAAGAAATGGAAATGGGTGGCGAAGGCAACTCTGCCATCGCCCGCCCCCATTCACGCTTCAGCTTCCACCTCGAGAACCCAACCGGCCTCACTCTGCCCCATCCCATCGCCACCGCCTGCCCCTCTGCTGCCGCCTCCGTCATTGTCGTCGCATCCACCTACCTCTCCATCACCTCAGCATCCTCTGCTCCACTCCGCGGCAATGGCGAACTACCCGCTCAACCCTGTGCCGTTCCTCCCGCTGGGTTTCGTCGTCGAGCTGGGGCCGGCAGATCATTTGGTGCGCAGTGGCATGGTAGTTGGCCCGATTGCTCCTCTCAGCCATGAGTTTCTGGCCATTGCTGAATCCAGTGAGTATGTGCCCCTGCATCGTCAAGCCGTCGTTCGCAACCAGATCGTTGCTCTTCTTCACGAATCACGACTTTTTACTATCGAGGTCAGTGATCACCCTCTTAGCATTGGGATTTTCGGATTTGCGGATTCCTTTTTGAGAGATACTGCAGTGAACATTCCGCTCGAGCTCGAGGAAGAAGACTTGCTGATTACTTTTGTCCCGCATCATGAGGCTCTCAATCGTCACACCACCTCCTTTGGGCCTGAGGTTTGGCTCATGATGTTTGGTTTTCCATACGATTACCAAACGGACTACTACATCACTAAGGCTCTGGGCGGATATGGTTCCTTGGTCTCATGGTATAATCCTCGTCAGGATCGCATATTCATTCTTCTCAAAGCCAGAGTCATTCGTTTGGGCCTCATCGCCAAGAGTTTTGTGGTCTGGAAGCTTGGCGGTGCGCACGGCTGTTGGACAGTCCAAATCACCATCCTCTGCAGCACTGACTGGAATGGCCTCCTCCCTGAGGTTCCTGCTGCCGGTGAAGAACAACCACCCCCTGACGGCAACCCGCACCCTCAATTTGGCCCTGAACTCACCACTCACCAGCTCTATCGGCAACAAGTACACAATTGGCTCGTTCAGAATGGTGCCCCGGGTGCTGGCAATAATGCGAGAGATGCAAATGATGCTCCTGGTCATCAAGCGAATGGTAATGCTGGTTGGGGCGCCTGGCCTGCACCTGCTGCTCCTGCACTCCCACCTATGCCGCCACATTTGGTGAATTATCAAGCCTGGTTAGCTGCACAAGGTCTGACAGTACAACATGGAATTGTTACGGAAGACAACCTCACTGACAATGCATACCAAGCTTGGAATGATTCAATTACCCAGTCTGACAGCTCAAGCTCGACTGAGTCTGATCTGTACTTTCTCCCTGATCCGTCACTGCAGTTGGTTCATCCTCCCAGCTCTAAATCTTTTACAGTCTCTTTGGAGATACATGAACAAGGTGTCAGGTCCGGCCTCTCTGCTCAAGGTGATGAGATCCTTTCCAGGCTGCTGAATGACCCAATCCCGCGCCTGAATCTTAACGCTTTCATTTTTCAAGCCGTTAGTCCAATGCTTGCTTCTTTCGGGCCTTGGAGGGAGGGCTTTAGCTTAAGATCTACCTCGGTGCAGCTTCCCGTTCTAATTACGCAGGACTCTGATGGTCTGAACATTTCGCAGCAGTCAAGCTCTGTTACTGCTCTCGCACTGAAAGCATCGATACGGTCGACTAGAGGGGGGGGGGGTGAATAGGAGACTACAAATTTCAATCTTTCTTGTAGATTTTAAGGCTTAGCGGATAAAAGAGTTCACCAGATATGCAACTTGGTGAATGCAACCTATATGACAAGCAAGCTCCAAGATAGATATGCTAGGCAACAAACTACTTAGCAAGCCAACAAGCATACAACAACAAAGAAAGGTGCGGGAAAGGATTAACCACAAGTGAGACGAGGACGCAGATTTTAACCCGAAGTTCACTCTTCCTTGGGGAAGAGCTAATCTCCGTTTGGAGCGGTGCCGGAGCCAAAGCTTGCGGAACGCCACCAAGGGCTCACCGTATTCTCCTTCGAGTCACCCCCAACGGATGAGCCTTGAAACACTCGGGGTTGGTCTTGAAGGCGACCACCACACCTTTACAAACTTCTCCGGAGCACACCACAAGCAAGAAAGCTTTCGGAGGAACCTCTAACCGCCTAGGAGCCCAAGCTCCAAGAGTAACAAGTCAAAGGGGAAGAAATGTTGCGGGGAACGTGATTTGGTTTGGTCAAGTTGTAGATCGGGTCTTGCTCTCCCAATCCCCAAAGTTTCAACAAGTTTGGGTGGAGGGATTGAGAGTATTGAGCAAAATGGGGTGTAGAAATGGTGGAGCTCAACAAGACATTAGGGTTGAAGGTTGGAGGTGGAAGAAGGGCCTATAAATAGTGTTCATGGGCTGGTGGGGATTTCTGCCTGTTGGACCCCGTGCGCATGGGCTAAGTCAGCCCCGTGTGCTCGGGGTACACAGAGACAAACACACCACCCCGTGCACACGGGGATCAACAGACCCCGTGCGCACAGGGGTCAAAATACCCCGTGCGCACGGGGTACCCAGTAACTTTCTGTTGCAACTTTGTGAGTACCACAACACACACACTAGGTTCTTTTTAGGTGGTTGGAGTGGGAAGGGTAAGAGAGTAAGGCTCGGCAATGGCATTCCCACACGACATTTATCCACACAAACCCCTCTTAATAGTGCGGTCTTTCCTACGACTTGAAGCAAACCAAAACTAAACCTTCGAAGCATCGAAAGACCACGCCTTTGCCCTTTTTGAAATGGGGGGGGGTCGCACATCTCCATCGCGGGCACTTAGAACCAATAACCTGAGATAAACTTTAGCAACCGATATCAGTTCAACTAACCACATTGTCATCACACCAAAATATAGCATAAGTGCCATTAGCACTTTCAATCTCCCCCTTTTTGGTGCATTGATGACAACGTGGTTAGAGCATGGCAAAGAGGATAAAAAGATAGAAAGCCATGGAACAAATAATGATCATGATAGCTCCCCCTATATGTGTGCCCGAAAACAAGAATGCATCTAGTACACCCATAGGAGGTTTGACCAAGATCATTATTGTTAAGTCATGAGATTCATCAAAATAAACCTATAACGGTGCCTAGATCTCATGACACAGTGTGGTGTGCAAATAAAGTGAGACCCAATAAGCATAAGAGGATAATGGCAAGGTTCACTAATAAAGCTAGAGTCTCACAATAAAGCTAGAGACACACAACCACATAGACGGAAGGTAAATAAGAGTATCTCAAGCCAACTAAAACCAACCAACAGCGAGAAACACGAGGCTTGAGATCTCAACACACCCACAAATGCACCACACACCCACGAACACACAAACACACACACACCACGTCTCCCCCTTTGTCATCAAGACAACAAAAAGGAGACAAATGGCGACACGAGACCCACGAGACAAGAGGAGGAGCACTCGAGGCATCATCATCATCATCATCATCATCATCATCATCAAAACGCCACCCGGCCATTGGGAAAGACCGAGCAGTGGCCTCACTGTCGACGTCCTCTGAACCTGGACCGACCTCCTCACCAGCAGCATCCCTTGCTGCCTTCTGCTCACGCCGAACAAGCTTCTCCTTGTTGATTTCCTTGATCTGACAACGCCGAATCGACTGACACATCTTGAACATATTGCTCAAGGTCTTGAACAGTGACTTCTTCTCTCCCTTGGCAAAGATGGCCTCAGAGCCAACAGACTTGGCCTTACCATGAGCGATCCGTGCAGTAGAGGAAATGCCTGGAGTGTAGGTAGCACGATCCTCAGGCCTAGGGTTGTGCCCCTTCTTGATGGGCACATAGGGAGCAGGAGCAGCTGGGGTCCGGTTGGAGTTGCGCTTGGGAACAGTAGTCTTGAAGCTGGCAATGTACTTTGCTGGACAGACGGTCTCAATCAACGCCTGTATGAATGGAGCATAGATCAAAGACTTGTTCTCTTGTACACACTGACGCAGCTCGTAGTACATGAAATCTAGAACATCCACTTTCTTCTTCTAATGAAGATACACAAAGACATCAAGCATGGAGCTCCGAATGTTATGGGAATCCCCAGCCTTTGGAGTGAGGGTATACCGCAGGATATGGCGCATGGTGTCATAGAGGGGCAAGAGGTCTTTGATTGACCCAGTGACAAATGACTTCTCTTGTTTGTAAGCAAAGGCAATCTCATCCTTAGTGTGCTGCCCACTTTCCCGAACAATGCCAAACTCATCAGAAACAGTCTCTTCATCCATGAACGGGTAGGGAATGATCTCGGAGAACTTTGCCATAGGAGCTGAGCACTGATGCGTTCTGGACATCCATGTCAGGGTGCGAGCAGAATCATTGGAGAAGTACAGAGTGGCAAAGAACTGCATCACTAGATCTTCATTGTAGGGGTGGTTGAAGGTAACAAACGGAATCAGACCCAGTCGTCCAAGAGCGGAGTACACACCGGGATACAGATGATCATTGTCGCGCAAACTCTCAGTGTTGACTTGCTTGTGAGGAGCAAACTTCTTTGACTTGGTCATAAGAAGCTCATGATAGATCCTTTGCTGAAACCCATTCTTGAAACGGGGATCCACTCCCATACTCGTGGCCTTAACATACAGATGGCTCTATCTCTCAGCCCAGATCTCTGGCTTGGTCCACTTGACAAGAGGCATATTCCGGAGGTCACGCCTGCCCGGAATGGCTTGCTCCGGACTAGACTCCTCTTCCTCTTCTTCATCTTTCTCACCACGATCATCTTCTTCTTCTATCTCATCATCTTGTGAGTCATATTCTTCCTCAGAATCATCGGAAGCCTCAACAACGGGCCGCTTTGAGGCTGCACGGCGAGCACGGCCCTGACCAGACCCAGACCCCTGACCCATGCCTTCAGACGGCTGACGACGAGCAATGGTGAAGTCCTTTGATCCTCCTTTTGCACGCTTGCGACGAAGCTCAGACCTCTTGTCAGCGGAGTCTAAAACACACCCAAACACCCAACAACACAAAGCACGAGACACAAATGAGTACAAGTGCAAGATGAATGGCAAGGAGATAGAAAAAAATCTAGGCAAAAGTTCCTGGATAGTCCGAGTGCACGGGGGTTTAGACCCCGTGGGCACGGGGGCCCGTGCGCACGGTACAGGACCGTGGGCACGGGGGTCAAACACCCCGTGGACATGGGGGTCTCCCAACGACAGCCACTACCAGAATGAACTCTGGGAGTGAGTGTAGCAGAGGGACCAAAGGATCTAAGCACTAGACTTTTATCTACAAGCTAGTTGAGGCCAAACGAATCTAGGGAGCAAAGAAACCCTAAAGATAGAACAATAGATAGGAACTCAAGGAGATAGATCAAGGGGACAAGACCAACCGGAGGAGGACCCCATCTAGATGCAGATCCACGGAGGAGGAACCCCGATGAAGCTCGGAGGAGCTCCGACGAGTGGAGGCGATGGCGGTGGCCCTGGAGGCTTCCTGGGGAGTGGAGGGGGCGAATGGGTGGAAAAGAACCCAAGCCCCCCCCACGCCCCACCTCCTTAGGACCAGAAGTGAGCCCCGTGCGCACGGTACAGAGCCCGTGGGCACGGGGGCCCCGTGTGCACGGTACAGGCCCGTGCGCACGGGGTTCAGGAACTTTGGCATGAGTGGATTTTTAAATACATGGCTGAGTGAATACTCTTACCCCTACTTCACAAAGCACTCGGTCTACATTTATGAATACGCCGTGAGGAAAGTCCTATCACTATGGAAAGGGTATATGTGGAGCACTTGTACCAAAAGAGAAGCGAGGAGAACCAACCAAAAAAAAGAAAAGAAACAACACACCACACAAGCGAAACAAACACGGACACAACCCTCAAGCGAGGGCGGTGGCCGAGGCCACCATGTTTGAGTTTACTTGGTATGGCACCGCGAAGATATGAACCTTGGGCCCAAGACCAATACTCATCTTTGAAGCACAAGTACCACCTAAAGTGGCTTATGTGAAAGATTGTGTTTGTTTTATGCACTTCTAGGATAAGATAGCTCATGAGTTGAGCTAGCTCCCCCTAGACATGTGCCTACATCTAAGCAAGATAGTACATGAGTATGTGTGTGTGAGCAAGAGTTTCATCCGAAGTTACTAATATCCACGATATTTAGCTCATGCCTTAACTCGCGGAATCTTGCTTCGTCAAGGGGCTTGGTGAAGATGTCTGCTAGTTGATTCTCGGTGTTGACATGGAATAACTCAATGTTTCCCTTGGCCACATGATCTCTAATGAAATGATGACGAATCTCAATATGCTTGGTCTTGCTATGTTGAACCGGATTCTCGGCGATCTTGATGGCAGTTTCATTGTCACACCAAAGAGGCACTTTGTCACATTTGACACCGTAATCCATCAAAGTTTGCCTCATCCATAATAATTGGGCACAACAACTTCTGGCAGCAATATACTCGGCTTCGGCTGTGGAGAGAGATATACAATTTTGCTTCTTTGAAGACCAACTTACCAACGATCTCCCTAGGAATTGACATGAACCAGATGTGGACTTGCGATCAACCTTGTCTCCGGCCCAATCCGAATCCGAGTAACCCATTAACTCAAATGATGATCCCTTGGGATACCAAAGGCCCAAGTTTGGGGTATGAACCAAATATCGAAGGATCCTTTTCACTGCCGAATAGTGGCTCTCCTTAGGAGCGGACTGAAATCTTGCGCACATACACACACTCAACATAATATCTGGCCTATATGCACAAAGGTAAAGCAAGGAACCGATCATAGAGCGATATACCTTTTGATCCACTTCTTTACCATTTGGATCAAGATGAAGTTGACCATTTGTGGCCATGGGTGTCTTCATTGGCTTGACATCTTGCATTTTGAATCTCTTGAGCATGTCTTGGATATAACGAGATTGATGGATGAAGGTTCCACCTCTCAATTGCTTCACTTGAAAACCGAGAAAGAACTTCAACTCTCCCATCATGCTCATCGCAAATTCCTTAGTCATAAGATTCTCAAACTCAACGTTAATAGCATGGTTAGTTGACCCAAAGATAATATCATCAACATATATTTGGCAGACAAACAACTCTCCTTTTACCCTCTTCGTAAAGAGAGTGGAATCTATTACCCCAATCTGGAACCCCTTCTCGCTTAGGAACGCCGTAAGGTGATCATACCAAGCACGAGGTGCTTGTTTGAGTACATAGAGTGCCTTATGGAGTTCATAAACGTGAGACGGATGATCGCGGTCTTCAAAACCGGGAGGTTGCTTGACATACACCAACTCCTTAAGAGGACCATTAAGAAATGCGCTCTTAACATCCATTTGATATAATTTGAAATCATGATGAGAGGCATAAGCAAGCAAGATGCGAATGGATTTGAGACGGGCAACGGGGGCAAAAGTTTCACCAAAGTCCAAACCTTCAACTTGGGTGAAATCTTGTGCCACTAACCTTGCCTTGTTCCTTATTACTTGTCCATATTCATCTTGTTTGTTCTTGAAAATCCACTTTGTTCCAATGACATTATGAAATTCCTTGGGTCTTTCTACAAGGGTCCACACTTTGTTGCGTGTGAAGTTGTTGAGTTCTTCATGCATGGCATCTATCCAATCCAGATCGTCAAGTGCATCTTCCACCTTAAGGGGTTCAACACAAGAGACAAACGAGTGATGTTCACAAAAGTTTGCCAAACGTCTACGAGTAGTTACCTCCTTTTTGATGCTTCCGTAGATGTTCTCGGTGAGGTGTTGAAGATGTTTCAGCTTGGCGGCCACTTTTTGCTCTTTGCGGTCAAGCTCTTCTTCACTGGGTTTTGGACTTGATGAAGAAGCTTGCCCTTGAGATTGCTTTAGCCTTGGAGACACTCTTCTCTTTGCAACCACAGGTTCTTGCTCAGTAGGAAGTGATAACGATGAAGACACTTGTGGTTGGGGTTTATCTTGATCTTGATCATGACTTTGAGCTTGATCTTGAGCCTCAACGATTGAATATTCATTATACGGAAGAGTTTGCTCTTGATCTTGATCAGGAATATGAGGGTCTTGATCTTGTTCTTGGATATGTTCATTATTTCCCGAAGCATCTTGTACAAGTGGTGTCGGTGATGACTTCCCTTGTGGAAAATCCTCAAGAGGGGCTCTTACTCCTTCTTCTTCTACTTGGACATGCGGTGTTTCTTGTGGAAGAATGTGGCCTATCCCCCTTGTCCTTATAGCTTGTGAAGGAGCCTCATCACCTACAACACTAGGAACGATTTGCTCCATACGGGAGCCATTATCTTCATCAAACTCCACATTTACCGTTTCCTCAATGCATCCGGTGGATTTATTGAGAACTCGGTAAGCATGAGAGTTTGATGCATATCCAACAAATATGCCCTCATAAGTTCTAGACTCAAATTTAGCTAACCGGGATTTTTTGTTTAAAATGAAACACTTACAACCGAATACCCGAAAGTATTTGACGTTGGGCTTTCTCCCGATTAGGAGCTCATAAGGGGTCTTGTTCTTGAGCTTGCGAAGATAAAGCCGGTTTGAAGCATGGCACGCGGTGTTGATGGCTTCTGCCCAAAGCTTGTATGGTGATTTGTACTCATCAAGCATGGTCCTCGCCATCTCAATAAGAGTCTGATTCTTCCTCTCCGCAACACCATTTTGTTGGGGAGTATATGGTGCGGCATATTGGTGCTTTATCCCCTCTTCACTCAAGAATTCATCCATTGTATAGTTTTTGAACTCGGTGCCATTGTCACTTCGGATTGCCTTGATCTCACAGTTATGTTGACGTTGAGCTTCATTGGCAAAGTTGATGAAGGTTTCTTGAGTTTCATCTTTAGTCTTGAGAAAGAACACCCAAGAATATCTTGTGAAGTCATCAACAATGACAAGGCAACATCTCCTTCCTCCCAAACTATCATATGTTGGAGGCCCAAATAGATCCAAATGGATGAGCTCAAGGGGCCTCAAGGTGGTGATGATAGTCTTTATTTTATGAGCTTTTTCATGAAGCTTTCCGGCAATGCAAGCACTACAAGGACGATCTTTGGCAAAAGACACATTTGTTAGTCCAAGAATGTGCTCCCGCTTTAAGAGAGCTTGTAAATTTCTCATGCCCACGTGGGCTAGCCTACGGTGCCATAGCCACCCCACGTCGGCCTTGGCCATTAGGCATGTTGCAAGATGAGTTTTCTCTTTCGAGAAATCAACCACGTAAAGGTTGTCTTCAACATGCCCAACGAAGACCACTTTGAGATTGCTTCTCTTAAAGATGGTCACATGGAATTCACCGACATGTGAATCATAACCGGCACGAGCCAATTGAATAGTAGAAAGTAAGTTGTAGTGAAGGGATTGGACAAGCATGACATTTGAAAGAGATGAATCATTAGAGATTACCACCTTGCCCAAACCCAATACCTTGCCCTTGCTATTGTCACCGAAGGAGATGTTCGAAGAGGCCTTGAGTGAATCAACGAAATCCACAAGCATCTCCCTTTCTCCGGTCATATGATTGGTGCATCCACTGTCGATCACCCATTGAGTTCCACCGGAGACATAGTCCTACAATAATCAAGCTTTGGTTATAGGTACCCATTTTGCAATGGGTCCTGGTGAGTTAGCAACGAGGGTCTTGGGAACCCAAATAGTCCAAGCATAATCATCATAGTTAGTTCCAACAAATTTTGCAAAGGTATAGCCATCATCTCCTCTCATGAGAACATATGATGGATTGTTCTTGCCGGCAAAATTCTTGGGAATGGCCTTGTCCCTAATGACCTTTCCATTCCCAACACCCTTCATTTCCTTCTCCTTCTCCTTGTGCCCTTCTTGCACAAACACTACCTTTTGGGGAGGGGAAGGAGTCAGACCGATCTTCTTGTTGTTGTTGTTCTTCTTCTTTTTCTTACCACTCTTAGATGCGGGATTAAACCCAACCCCCTCCTTGGCAACACACTCCTTTTGGTTTCTCAAGAGATCGTTTAGGTTTTTCTCCCCTTGGATGCATGATACAAGCCCTTTCTCAATTTGAGCTTTCAACTTCTTATTTTCCTCTTGAAGGGAGGTGCAATCATGAGCAAAGTTAGCCGTACAAGCATCATCATTTAAATCTATATGAGGTACGGAAGTGAGAGCCTTAATGGTTGTAGCTTTTAGTTGAGCATAAGACTCGGTGAGGGCAATGAGGTCACCTTTGACAACCTTGGAACTAATCACAAGGAACTCATGCTCCTCAACAAGTCTTGTATGGTCAACTAGAAGCTTTTCAACTCTAACGTTAAGAGCATCTTTATTCTCAAGAGCAAGTTGCAAAGCATCATTGGTTTTAATAAAGTTAATTTGATGAGCAGATAAGGCTTCCTCAAGTGATGCTCTCATGACACTCTCTTCATTAAGTTCGTGCTCGAGGAGATCAACTCTATCTTTTTCCTCTATAAGGAGGTTCTCAACGTTCTCAATAAAGTCATCGCGTTCGGCAAGTGACTTAAGGAGATCGCCAAAACGAGCACGAGCTTCACCATGAAGAGTTTTCATGAAAGCCATTAAGGATTCCTCATCATTATCCACACCCTCCTCACACTCATCCTCCACTATCTCACATGAGACATTGGGAGTGTAGGTGTCGGGTTTCTTGGGTTTGGACTTTGTTTTTACCTCTTTGGCCATGAGGCACCGATGAGTGAAAGGCTTGTCCTCGTTTGGAGAGTCGAAGAGGCCGGTGGTGGAGGAGGAGGTAGTGGCATGCATGGCAAAGGTGGCCGTGCCCACTTGATCATCATCATCGTCATCTTCATCTCCAAACATGTATTCTTCATGAACAAGAGCCTTGTCATCCTTCCTCTTTGAAAACTTGGTGAACTTCTTCTTCTTAAGCACAAGCTTCTCAGACTTGTCTTCACGTCTCTCGTATGGACAATCATGAACAAAGTGTCTTGGGCTATCACAATTGTAGCATTTCCTTCGTCCAAACGATCTTCCTTGAAGATTTCTTCCTTTGTTTGCCATGGTCCCGGAGTACTTCTTGACTAAGAGAGCCAAGTCTTTTGCAAAATCATTTGCTGGGCACGAGGTATCATTATCCTCCTCACATATCTCTTCACTCACTTCTTCCTCCCTTGAGGATTGGCTCATCACTTTCTTGGCCTTCAAGGCAAGATTGGAGTTCTTGGTTGCTTGAGCTATTGCAAATGTTTTCTTGGACTTGGTTTCCAAAATAATATGGGTAGAGAAGGTGGAAACAACTTGAGCCGAAGTCAACTTGTGATAGTCCAGACGTTGATGAACCATCATGACCATGGTATGTTCCGTGAGAACCATAGCATCTATGAACTTGTCCTTGATGAAATCATCATTTGCCCAAGTGCACCCAAAGGTTCTCAAGTTGAGCACAAGGGGCTTCAACCTTCGGTAAACCTCTTCTGCGGACTCACCCTCATTCCTCACAAGGAGATTGACTTCTTGTTTGAGCAAGGCCAACCGAGATCTTCGAATTGCTTCACCTCCTTCAAGAGCCTCCTCAAGGCAATCCCAAATTTCCTTTGCGGTTTTGAGAAGAGCAATGGACTCACTATAGTCTTCAGTCACAGCGTTGCAAAGCATGTTGTGCGCTGTAGCATTGAGTTGATCGTCAACTGCTTCCCTTGGAGTGAGATTCATTGGGTCCTTGGGGTTGAATCCATTGACCACAATCCACCACAATTGAGTTGAAGCACTGCGCATGTGAGACTCCATATCTAGCTTCCACTTAGCAAATGCATTAGCTTTCAAAGGGGGCGGAGGCCCAACAGGATTAATGCGGGGATGTTGCAAGGGTTGAGGAGAGTAAAAGGGTTCCACGGCATTGTACTGGGGAACTTGAGTACGACCCGGAGAAGCAAGAGGTTCCCTCGAGTCATCTGCATCATGAACCTCATTTGGATTAAACGAGTTTGATGCGGACGTTGATGGATTTAAGCGAGCATCAATTTCCTCCTTGACCGAGGCCTGAACCTCTTTCAACATAGAGACTTTGAGGCGCAAACATTGAAAGAAGACCAGCCGCGGTCAAGGGGACATTCGGGTTAGTAGGAGCGACAGGAGCAACGACAGGAGCACCAAGTGTCTCGGTCGCGGAGGGGGGTTGGTTTTGACCATCCCCCGCAACGGGTAGGCCACCTCCCTCATTCCCTAGATCGACCATATCCTCTAAGGTTGTAAAACCTTATATTAGAGCACGAGGCTCTGATACCAATTGAAAGGACCGATACGGTCGACTAGAGGGGGGGGGGTGAATAGGAGACTACAAATTTTAATCTTTCTTGTAGATTTTAAGGCTTAGCGGATAAAAGAGTTCACTAGATATGCAACTAGGTTAATGCAACCTATATGACAAGCAAGCTCCAAGATAGATATGCTAGGCAACAAACTACTTAACAAGCCAACAAGCATACAACAACAAAGAAAGGTGCGGGAAAGGATTAACCACAAGTGAGATGAGGACGCGGATTTTAACCCGAAGTTCACTCTTCCTTGGGGAAGAGCTAATCTCCGTTTGGAGCGGTGCTGGAGCCAAAGCTTCCTGAACGCCACCAAGGGCTCACCGTATTCTCCTTCGAGTCACCCCAACGGATGAGCCTCTAAACACTCGGGGTTGGTCTTGAAGGCGGCCACCACACCTTTACAAACTTCTCCGGAGCACACCACAAGCAAGGAAGCTTCTGGAGGAACCTCTAACCGCCTAGGAGCCCAAGCTCCAAGAGTAACAAGTCAAAGGGGAAGAAATGTTGCGGGGAACGCGATTTGGTTTGGTCAAGTTGTAGATCGGGTCTTGCTCTCCCAATCCCCAAAGTTTCAACAAGTTTGGGTGGAGGGATTGAGAGTATTGAGCAAAATGGGGTATAGCAATGGTGGAGCTCAACAAGACATTAGGGTTGAAGGTTGGAGGTGGAAGAAGGGCCTATAAATAGTGTTCATGGGCCGGTGGGGATTGCTGCCCGTTGGACCCCGTGCGCACGGGCTAAGTCAGCCCCGTGCGCACGGGGTACACAGAGACAAACACACCACCCTGTGCGCACGGGGTACTCAGAGAGTTTACATAGGACCCCGTGCGCACGGGGGTCAAAAGACCCCGTGCGCACGGGGTACCCAGAGAGTTACGCAGTACCCCGTGCGCACGGGGGTCAAAAGACCCCGTGCGCACGGGGTACCCAATAACTTTCTGAGTACCACAACACACACACTAGGTTCTTTTTAGGTGGTTGGAGTGGGAAGGGTAAGAGAGTAAGGCTCGGCAATGGCATTCCCACACGACATTTATCCACACAAACCCCTCTTACTTGTGCGGTCTTTCCTACGACTCGAAGCAAACCAAAACTAAACCTTCGAAGCGTCGAAAGACCACGCCTTTGCCCTTTTTGAAATGGGGGGGGGGTCGCACATCTCCATCGCGGGCACTTAGAACCAATAACCTGAGATAAACTTTAGCAACCGATATTAGTTCAACTAACCACATTGTCATCACACCAAAATATAGCATAAGTGCCATTAGCACTTTCACGCACCTTCTTCAGTCGTCATCGAGGAACTGTCTGAACCTGCTAGTGCTGACAGCATCACTACAGTTCCTTCGTTGCCCACTCCGGCTGATGTCCCTGTTGTTTCTGAACCAGCTCCACTGTCCACAACCTCAGTATCTTCTGTGGTCCCTAAAGTGCTGGCTCCTCGAGTCATCGCTGGTTCGCGCCCTCGTAGGACCAAGGCTGCTGCTCCCATCTCCATGATTGAAGTGCGCCGTAGCCTTCGCTCCAACAAGTATGATGGATTCAAGGTACCCTCCCTTTCTGATACTCGCAAGACCACTTCCAAAGTCAAGCCTCGTGTCATGCCGTCTATTGGCGCGTCCTCCTCTGCTGCTTCTTCCGCTGATGAAATCCCAGGCCCAACTCCTATATCTACTCAGCAGCCCATTGGAGTTAATAGGTGTGCCATACCTGCCGCTGAACTTTCTGAAGATGCACTGACAGCTGAACCTGCGGTGGCGGCTGGGTCAACTGCTACTGAGACTGCCATGGAAGGGCAGGGAGAGGATCTCTCCCATAACTCTGCCTAGCTTTGGATCTTTTCATGACGTTGCTGAGTTGCTGGAATGTGCTCTCTTGGAACATCAGAGGGCTCAATTCGAAGAAGAAGCAACTGGCCCTGAATAATGCTATCTCTGCTAGTGGTTGTGCTATCGTTTGTCTTCAGGATACTAAGATGCCTGATGTTTCTTTTGCTTTTATTAAAACTTGCTGTCCGAGACAATTTGATCGTTTTGCTTTTGCCCCCTCGCGTGACTCTTCTGGGGGGTTGCTAATGATCTAGAAAAGTTCGGTATTCTCAGGCACGGTAGTCTCGTCTGATATCTTTGCGTTAGTCATTGAGTTCGTCAGCACACAATCTTCTCAACGTTGGACGTTAGCTAACGTTTACGGGCCTTGCACTGGTATGGATAGAGACGTTTTTACGCAGTGGTTATATGATGTCCATGTTCCCAATGACCAAGATTGGTTATTTCTTGGCGATTTTAATTACATGAGAGGACCAGACAATCGTAATAAACAAGGGGGAAATATTAATGACATGATTACATTCAATGACATAATTCGTAAGCAACAACTTATCGAGATACCAGTGAAAGGAAGGGCTTACACTTGGAGCAACATGTAGATTGACCCACTTCTTGAACAGATCAACTGGTTCTTCACATCTCTACACTGGACCAATCTTTATCCTAAAACGCTTGTTAAACCCCTTGGCAAGCTAGTCTCCGATCACATCCCCTGCGTTGTCTCCATTGAGACCAAAATCCCCCGATCCAAGCTCTTTCGTTTTGAATCTTATTGGATCCTCCATCCTGGGTTTATGGACACGGTTCAGGAAGTGTGGGATTGACCAGTTAGGGATGCAAATGCTGCTACCGTCCTTCGCCGCAAATTCAAAGCTCTTCGACACACCTTGAAAATTTGGAGTAAAAGCATATCTCGACTTTCGGTGGCCATCACGAACTGCAATGCTGTCCTTGCGGATTTGGATGAGGTAGAGAATAGAAGAAACCTTTCAATCCCCGAAATGAATTTCAGACACATTCTAAATACACACTTGCTACGTCTGCTCAAATACCAGAAATTATATTGGAAAAAGCGTTGCACTATTCGTTGGATCAAATTCGGGGACAAAAACTCAAAAAAAATTCAAGCAATGGCCATGGGACGCTATCGTAAGAACAACATCTCTTCCTTCAAGCTTGATGATGGTACGCTGGTTGATAGTCACCCTGCCAAAGAGGCTCTTTTATTTCAAACTTACCAAGGCCGTCTTGGGACGGTTTCTCCTTCTGACATGAAGTTTGACCTTCCATCCATCATTCCTCGCGTGACCAATCTTGATGGGCTCACCACCCCTTTCACGCATGAGGAAATCGACAATGTGATCAAGGGAATGCCTCCTAGCCGTGCGCCTGGCCCCGATGGTTTTAGTGGGGGATTTTTGAAGGCGTGCTGGCCCATCATTCGCCACGACTTTTATGCCCTATGTGAGCAGTTCTATGAAGGTACGTTGAACGTGACTAGCATCAATGATGGTCTCATCACACTAATACCAAAGATCAACGCTCCTGAGACGGTCAATGACTACAGGCCTATCACACTGCTAAATTGTTGCCTCAAGTTACTTACCAAACTTCTGGCTGACAGACTTCAGCGTGTCATCCTCACCTCATTCACCGTAACCAGTATGGATTTATCAAGGGGCGCACTATTCAAGATTGTCTTGCATGGGCTTACCAATATCTGCACCAATGTCAAAGCTCGGGCCGGCCAATCATTCTCCTTAAGCTCGATTTCGCCAAAGCATTCGACACTATTGCTCATGAGCCGATGATCCAAATTATGCAGCAAATGGGATTTAAGGACAAGTGGATTTCTTGGATCACGTGCCTCTTCTCATCGGGCCGCTCGTCCGTCCTCCTTAATGGTGTCCCCGGCCGACAATTCCTTCGCAGCTGCGGGGTAAGACAAGGCGATCCCTCTCCCCACTCATTTTCGTCCTCACAGCAGAGCTATTGCAAGCCGCAGTCAACGATGCTTTCATGCGTGGAGACCTCCTCTTGCCCTTCCCTTGCAACGGACAAAATGATTACCCGGTGATTCAATATGCAGACGACATGCTCCTTGTGTTGCTCGCCTGCCTGCAACAAGCTCTCCGTGTCAAGGAAATCCTCTCTGATTATGCGTCCTCCATTGGCCTCAAGATTAATTTTCACAAGTCCACGCTCATACCAATCAACCTTGACGCAAGCTCCACGACTGGCTTAGCCACCATCTTTGGTTGCAACATAGGTACGATGCCTTTCACCTACCTCGGCCTTCCGCTTGGCACCACCAAGCCGACCATCCATGAGTTCATGCCGTTAGTCTACAAAATGGAGCGTTGACTCACTGCCACGATCGCAATGATGTCCTATGGGGGCCGTCTCTCCTGGCTCAATGCATCTGTCACCTCCCTCCTGGTGTTTGCCATGTGCATGCTCAAGTTCTCTCCAAAACTGATTGAAATTTTAGACAAGATTAGAAGAAGGTGTCTCTGGACAAAGAAAACTAAGCAAGGCGACAAGTGCAATTCACTGGCAGCCTGAGACCTGGTATGCAAGCCCAAGAGCAAAGGAGGATTGGGAGTGATTAACATTAAAATCCACAATGAAGCTCTCTTGTTGAAATTTTTGCATAAGTTCTACAACAAGCTTGATGTTCCATGGGTTAATTTGCTTTGGGATAATCAGTATGTCAATCAAGTACCTCATGCGATGGATTCGATTGGATCTTTTTGGTGGAAAGATGTCCTCAAGTTAACACCCATTTACCAAGGAGTTTCCCGTGTCCAAGTGGTTGATGGCTCGACTACGTTGTTATGGAAAGACTTGTGGTCAAGTGACGTACTACAATCATCGCACCCACGTGCCTTCTCTTTTGCCTTGCATGAAGATATGACAGTCGCTGATTTCTGGGCCAGCATTGAGCTACATGAAACCTTTCACCTACCACTGTCCACTTTAGCTCTCAATGAGGTGCAGAACATCCAGCATGCCTCGTCCAACTTGCAGCCCTCAACAACAGTGACGGATGTGTGGTATTACTCATGGGGCGCTGCTGATTATAGGTTGAAGGATTACTACAACTACTACTTCCGTGATGCAACAGCTCATCCTGCCTTTCGGCTTCTTTGGAAATCAAATTGTACGATGAAGATCAAAGTGTTCGGTTGGCTACTGCTGCATGACAGGCTAAATACACGTGACATGCTACGGAGAAGACACTATAACATTGGTGATGATTTTGCATGTCTTCTTTGTGGACATAATACTGATGAGACTCTTGAGCATATGATTTTCACTTGCCCGTTCAGCAAGAGGTGTTGGACCAAACTACATATTGACTGGCCTGATTTTCAGAACAGGCTCACTGCGTTGCAAGAGGCACAAACAAACTGGCCCCACCCTTTCTTCATTGAAGTATTCTTGACTGCTGCCTGGAGCTTGTGGAAGGAAAGAAATAACAAACACTTCAGAGGTGTTGCCCCATCCATTGCATCCTGGTTTGAGCGCTTTAAGGAGGATCAAAGGCTTTTACAACACAGAGTTAAGGTGGCACGTAGGGCTGCCCTGCTCTCCTACTGTGACACACTTAGTTGAGTCCTGCTTCTGATTTTTCCTCCTTTTTTACAAATAGTAGAGCACATATCAGTGATCAAGGAGTAGCAGCCAACTCCTGGTAGTGACACCAGGAGTGGAAATGTAATAGATGTGTGAGTTGTATGTCTATGTAAACACCCCATTTATATAGATATATGAAAATGCAGTGAGAGTTCGCTCTCACTGTCCACTTCCTCAAAAAAGTATCCTTTTATGCTATTCAGAAATTCTATGTCATTTCCAATCAGCAATATGTCATCCACATATAATATTAGAAATGCTATAGAGCTCCCACTCACTTTCTTGTAAATACAGGCTTCTCCAAAAGTCTGTATAAAACCATATGCTTTGATCACACTATCAAAATGTTTATTCCAACTCCGAGAGGCTTGCACCAGTCCATAAATGGATCGTTGGAGCTTGCACACTTTGTTAGCTCCCTTTGGATCGACAAAACCTTCTGGTTGCATCATATACAACTCTTCTTCCAGAAATCCATTCAGGAATGCAGTTTTGACATCTATTTGCCAAATTTCATAATCATAAAATGCGGCAATTTCTAACATGATTCAGACGGACTTAAGCATCGCTACGGGTGAGAAAGTCTCATCATAGTCAACTCCTTGAACTTGTCGAAAACCTTTTGCAACAAGTAGAGCTTTGTAGACAGTAACATTACCGTCAGCGTCAGTCTTCTTCTTGAAGATCCATTTATTCTCGATGGCTTGCCGATCATTGGGCAAGTCAACCAAAGTCCATACTTTGTTCTCATACATGGATCCCATCTCAGATTTCATGGCCTCAAGTCATTTTGCGGAATCTGGGCTCACCATCGCTTCTTCATAGTTCATAGGTTCATCATGGTCAAGTAACATGACTTCCAGAATAGGATTACCGTACCACTCTGGTGCGGATCTTACTCTGGTTGACCTACGAGGTTCGGTAGTAACTTGATCTGAAGTTTCATGATCATTATCATTAGCTTCCTCACTAATTGGTGTAGATGTCATAGGAACCGGTTTCTGTGATGAACTAATTTCCAATAAGGGAGCAGGTACAGTTACCTCATCAAGTTATACTTTCCTCCCACTCACTTCTTTCGAGAGAAACTCCTCTAGAAAGGATCCACTCACTTTGAAATTCTTTGAACTTTTCAAATGTTTCAGACTTATGTTTCATCAAGTAGATATACCCATATCTGCTCAAATCATCTGTGAAGGTGAGAAAATAACGATACCCGCCGTGGGCCTCAACATTCATCGGACCACACACATCAGTATGTATGATTTCCAACAAATCTATTGCTCGCTCCATAGTTCTGGAGAACGGTGTTTTAGTCATCTTGCCCATGAGGCATGGTTCGCAAGTACCAAGTGATTCATAATCAAGTGATTCCAAAAGTCCATCAGAATGGAGTTTCTTCATGCGCTTTACACCAATATGACCTAAACAGCAGTGCCACAAATAAGTTGCACTATCATTATCAACTCTGCATCTTTTAGCTTCAATATTATGAACATGTGTATTACTACCACCGAGATTCATCAAAAATAGACCACTCTTCAAGGGTGCATGACCATAAAAGATATTACTCATATAAATAGAACAACAATTATTCTCAGTTTTAAATGAATAACCATCTCGCATCAAACAAGATCCAGATATAATGTTCATGCTCAACGCTGGCACCAAATAACAATTATTCAGGTCTAAAATTAATCCCAAAGGTAGCTGTAGAGGTAGCGTGCCGACCGCGATCACATCGACTTTGGAACCATTTCCCACACGCATCGTCACCTCGTCCTTAGCCAATCTTCGCTTAATCCATAGCCCCTGTTTCAAGTTGCAAATATTAGCAACAGAACCAGTATCAAATACCCAGGTGCTACTACGAGCATTAGTAAGGTACACATCAATAACATGTATATCACATATACCTTTGCTCACCTTGCCATCCTTCTTATCCGCCAAATACTTGGGGCAGTTCCGCTTCCAGTGACCAGTCCCTTTGCAGTAGAAGCACTCAGTCTCAGGTTTAGGTCCAGACTTGGGCTTCTTCACTTGAGCAGTAACTTGCTTGCCGTTCTTCTTGAAGTTCCCCTTCTTCCCTTTACCCTTTTTCTTGAAGCCGGTGGTCTTGTTGACCATCAACACTTGATGCTCCTTCTTGATTTCTACCTCCGCAGCCTTTAGCATTGCGAAGAGCTCGGGAATTGTCTTATCCATCCCTTACATATTATATTTCATCACGATGCTCTTGTAGCTTGGTGGCAGTGATTGAAGAATTCTGTCAAGGACACTATCATCCGGAAGATTAACTCCTAATTGAATCAAGTGATTGTTATACCCAGACATTTTGAGTATATGCTCACAGACAGAATTATTCTCTTCCATCTTGCAGCTAAAGAACTTATTGGAGACTTCATATCTATCAATCTGGGCATTTGCTTGAAATATTAACTTCAACTCCTGGAACATCTCATATGCTCCATGACGTTCAAAACGTCGTTGAAGTCACAGTTCTAACCCGTAAAGCATGGCACACTAAACTATCGAGTAGTCATCAGCTTTGCTCTGCCAGACATTCATAACATCTGGCGTTGCTCCTGCAGCGGGTTTGGCACCTAGCGGTGCTTCCGGGACGTAATTCTTCTGTGCAACAATGAGGATAACCCTCAAGTTACAGACCCAGTCCGTGTTATTGCTACCATCATCTTTCAACTTTTCTTTCTCAAGGAACGCATTAAAAATTCAACGGAACAATAGCACGGGCCATCTATCTACAACAACATAGACATGCAAAATGCTATCACGTACTAAGTTCATGATAAATTAAAGTTCAATTAATCAAATTACTTAAGAACTCCCACTTAGACAGACATCCCTCTAATCATCTAAGTGATCACGTGATCCATATCAACTAAACCATGACCGATCATCACGTGAGATGGAGTAGTTTTCAATGGTGAAGATCACTATGTTGATCATATCTACTATATGATTCACGCTCGACCTTTCGGTCTCAGTGTTCCGAGGCTCTATCTGCATATGCTAGGCTTGTCAAGTTTAACCCGAGTATTCCGCGTGTGCAAAACTGGCTTGCACCCGTTGTATGTGAACGTAGAGCTTATCACACCCGATCATCACATGGTGTCTCGGCACAATGAACTTTCACAACGGTGCATACTCACGGAGAACACTTATACCTTGAAATTTAGTGAGAGATCATCTTATAGTGCTACCGTCGATCTAAGCAAAATAAGATGCATAAAAGATAAACGTCACATGCAATCAATATAAGTGATATGATATGGCCATCATCATCTTGTGCATGTGATCTCCATCTCCAAAGCACCGTCCTGATCACCATCGTCACCGGCTTGACACCTTGATCTCCATCGAAGCATCGTTGTCGTCATGCCAACTATTGCCTCCACGACTATCGCTGCCGCTTAGTGATAAAGTAAAGCAATTATATGGCGATTGCATTTCATACAATAAAGCGACAACCATATGGCTCCTGCCAGTTGCCAATAACTGTGTTACAAAAAATGATCATCTCATACAATAAAATTTAGCATCAAGTCTTGACCATATCACATCACAACATACCCTGCAAAAACAAGTTAGACGTCCTCTACTTTGTTGTTGCAAGTTTTACGTGGGTGCTACGGGCTGAGCAAGAACCATTCTTACCTACGCAACAAAAACCACAACGCGGTATAGTGATTGCTTTTTGATCTTCAGAAAGAACCCTGTTCATTGAATCCGATTCAACTAAAGCTGGAGAAACAGACACCCACTAGCCACCTGTGTGCGAAGCACGTCGGTAGAACCAGTCTCGCGTAAGCGTACACGTAATGTTGGTCTGGGACGCTTCATCCAACAATGCCGCTGAATCAAGAATCAACTAGTGATGGCAAGAAATATGTATATACCCACGCCCACAACTCCTTTGTGTTCTACTCATGCATCTAACATCTAAGCATAAACCTGGCTCGGATGCCACTATTGGGGAACGCAGTAATTTCAAAAAAATTCCTACGCACACGCAAGATCATGGTGATGCATAGCAACGAGAGGGGAGAGTGTCGTCCACATACCCTTGTAGACTGTAAGCGGAAGCGTTATGAGAACGCAGTTGATGTAGTCGTACGTCTTCACGATCTGACCGATCCAAGTACCGAACGTACGACACCTCCGAGTTCAGCACACGTTCAGCTCGGTGACGTCCCACGAACTCCGATCCAGCAGAGCTTCGAGGGAGAGTTTCGTCAGCACGACGGCGTGATGACGGTGATGATGATGCTACCGATGCAGGGCTTCGCCTAAGCACCACTACGATATGACCGAGGTGGATTATGGTGGAGGGGGGCACCGCACACGGCTAAAAGATCTACTGATCAACTTGTGTGTCTATGGGGTGCCCCCCTCCGTATATAAAGGAGTGGAGGAGGGGGAGATGCCGGCTGTCGGTGTCAAAACCGGCGGATCTCGGGTAGGGGGTCCCGAACTGTGCGTCTAGGCGGATGGTAACAGGAGGCAGGGGACACAAAGTTTTATCTAGGTTCGGGCCCTCTTGATGGAGGTAAAACCCTACGTCCTGCTTGATTAATATTGATGATATGGGTAGTACAAGAGTAGATCTACCACGAGACCGGAGAGGCTAAACCTTGGAAGCTAGCCTATGGTATGATTGTATGTTATGGTTGTGTCCTACGGACTAAAACCCTCCGGTTTATATAGACACCGGAGAGGGTTAGGGTTACACAAGGTCGGTTACAAAGGAGGAGATATCCATATCCGTACTGCCTAGCTTGCCTTCCACGCCAAGGAGAGTCCCATCCGGACACGAGATGGATTTAGATGGTGCCCTATTTAATGTGAATGCAACTGTCTCTAAAGCATAACCCCAAAATGATAGCGGTAAATCAGTAAGAGACTGTTGGGTTATGTAGTAATTTCAAAAATTTCCTACGCACACGCAAGATCATGTGATGCATAGCAACGGGGGGGGGGGGGGGGGGGGGTGAGTGTTTTCTACGTACCCAACGCAGACCGACTGCGGAAGCGATGACACGACGTAGAGGAAGTAGTCGTACGTCTTCACGATCCAACCGATCAAGTACCGAAACTACGGCACCTCCGAGTTCGAGCACACGTTCAGCTCGATGACGATCCCCGGACTCCGATCCGGCAAAGTGTCGGGGAAGAGTTCTGTCAGCACGACGGCGTGGTGACGATCTTGATGTACTACAGCAGCAGGGCTTCGCCTAAACTCCGCTACAGTATTATCGAGGAATATGGTGGCAGGGGGCACCGCACACGGCTAAGGAATAGATCACGTGGATCAACTTTTGTGTCTAGAGGTGCTCCCTGCCTCCGTATATAAAGGAGCCAAGGGGGAGGGCTGGCCGGCCAAGGAGGGGAGGCGCAGGAGAGTCCTACTCCCTCTGGGAGTAGGATTCCTCCCCCCAATCCTAGTCCAACTAGGATTCCTCGGAGGGGAAGGGAGAGAGGGGGGTCGGCCACCTTCTCCTAGTCCTAATAGGACTAGGGGAGGGGGAAGTGGCGCAGCCACCTTGGGCTGCCCCTTTCTCCTTTCCACTAAGGCCCATGAAGGCCCATATGGCTCCCGGGGGGGTTCCCGTAACCCTCCCGGTACTCCGGTAAAATCCCGATTTCACCCGGAACACTTCCGATGTCCAAACATAGGCTTCCAATATATCAATCTTTACGTCTCATCATGTCCGTGATCACATCCGGGATTCCGAACAACCTTCGGTACATCAAAATGCATAAACTCATAATATAACTGTCATCGTAACCTTAAGCGTGCGGACCCTACGGGTTCGAGAACAATGTAGACATGACCGAGACATGTCTCCGGTCAATAACCAATAGCGGGACCTGGATGCCCATATTGGCTCCTACATATTCTATGAAGATCTTTATCGGTCAGACCGCATAACAACATACGTTGTTCCCTTTGTCATCGGTATGTTACTTGCCCAAGATTCGATCGTCGGTATCCAATACGTAGTTCAATCTCATTACCGGCAAGTCTCTTTACTCGTTCCGTAATACATCATCTCACAACTAACATATTAGTTGCAGTGCTTGCAAGGCTTATGTGATGTGCATTACCGAGAGGGCCCAGAGATACCTCTCCGACAATCGGAGTGACAAATCCTAATCTCGAAATACGCCAACCCAACATCTACCTTTGGAGACACCTGTAATGCTCCTTTATAATCACCCAGTTACGTTGTGACGTTTGGTAGCACCCAAAGTGTTCCTCCGGCAAACGGGAGTTGCATAATCTCATAGTCACAGGAACATGTATAAGTCATGAAGAAAGCAATAGCAACATACTAAACGATCGGGTGCTAAGCTAATGGAATGGGTCATGTCAATCAGATCATTCAACTAATGATGTGACCTCGTTAATCAAATAACAACTCATTGTTCATGGTCAGGAAACATAACCATCTTTGATTAACGAGCTAGTCAAGTAGAGGCATACTAGTGACACTTTGTTTGTCTATGTATTCACACATGTATTATGTTTCCGGTTAATACAATTCTAGCATGAATAATAAACATTTATCATGATATAAGGAAATAAATAATAACTTTATTATTGCCTCTAGGGCATATTTCCTTCAGTCTCCCACTTGCACTAGAGCCAATAATCTAGATCACATCACCATGTGATTAACATCGATAGTTCACATCATCATGTGATTAACACCCATAGTTCACATCGCCATGTGACCAACACCCAAAGGGTTTACTAGATTCAGTAATCTAATTCACATCGCTATGTGATTAACACCCAAAGAGTACTAAGGTGTGATCATGTTTTGCTTGTGAGATAATTTTAGTCAACGGGTCTGTCACATTCAGATCCGTAAGTATTTTGCAAGTTCTATGTCTACAATGCTCTACACGGAGCTACTCTAGCTAATTGCTCCCACTTTCAATATGTATCCAGATTGAGACTTAGAATCATCTGGATCAGTGTCAAAAACTTGTATCGACGTAACCCTTTACGACGAACCTTTTTGTCACGTCCATAATCGAGAAACATATCCTTATTTCACTAAGGATAATTCTGACCGCTGTCCAGTGATCTACTTCTAGATCACTATTGTACTCCCTTGCCAAAACAATGCAGGGTATACAATAGATCTGGTACACAACATGACATACTTTATAGAACCTATGGCTAAGGCATAGGGAATGACTTTCATTCTCTTTCTATCTTCTGCCGTGGTCGGGCTTTGAGTCATACTCAACTTCACACCTTGTAACACAGGCAGGAACTCTTTCTTTGACTGTTCCATTTTGAACTACTTCAAAATCTTGTCAAGGTATGTACTCATTGAAAAAACTTATCAAGCGTCTTGATCTATCTCTATAGATCTTGAAGCCTAATATCTAAGCAGCTTCACCGAGGCCTTTCATTGAAAAACTTTTATTCAAGTATCCCTTAATGCTATCCAGAAATTCTATATCATTTCCAATCAGCAATATGTCATCCACATATAATATCAGAAATGCTACAGAGCTCCCACTCACTTTCTTGTAAATACAGGCTTCTCCGAAAGTCTGTATAAAACCAAATGCTTTGATCACACTATCAAAACGTTTATTCCAACTCCGAGAGGCTTGCACCAGTCCATAAATGGATCGCTGGAGCTTGCACACTTTGTTAGCTCCCTTTGGATCGACAAAACCTTCCGGTTGCATCATATACAACTCTTCTTCTAGAAATCCATTCAGGAATGCAGTTTTGACATCCATCTGCCAAATTTCATAATCATAAAATACGGCAATCGCTAACATGATTCGGACGGACTTAAGCATCGCTACGGGTGAGAAGGTCTCATCGTAGTCAATCCCTTGAACTTGTCGAAAACCTTTTGCGACAAGTCGAGCTTTGTAGACAGTAACATTACCATCAGCATCAGTCTTCTTCTTAAAGATCCATTTATTCTCAATTGCTTGCCGATCATCGGGCAAGTCAACCAAAGTCCATACTTTGTTCTCATACATGGATCCCATCTCAGATTTCATGGCTTCAAGCCACTTTGCGGAATCTGGGCTCACCATCGCTTCTTCATAGTTCGTAGGTTCATCATGATCTAGTAGCATGACTTCCAGAACAGGATTACCGTACCACTCTGGTGCGGATCTTACTCTGGTTGATCTACGAGGTTCAGTAGTATCTTGTTCTGAAGTTTCATGATCATTATCATTAACTTCCTCACTTATTGGTGTAAGTGTCGCAGAAACAGTTTTCTGTGATGTACTACTTTCCAATAAGGGAGCAGGTACAGTTACCTCATCAAGTTCTACTTTCCTCCCACTCACTTCTTTCGAGAGAAACTCCTTCTCCAGAAAGTTTCCGAATTTAGCAACAAAAGTCTTGCCTTCGGATCTGTGATAGAAGGTGTATCCAATAGTTTGCTTTGGATATCCTATGAAGACACATTTCTCCGATTTGGGTTCGAGCTTATCAGGTTGAAGCTTTTTCACATAAGCATCGCAGCCCCAAACTTTAAGAAACGACAACTTTGGTTTCTTGCCAAACCACAGTTCATAAGGCGTCGTCTCAACGGATTTTGATGGTGCCCTATTTAACGTGAATGCGGCCGTCTCTAGAGCGTATCCCCAAAATGATAGCGGTAAATCAGTAAGAGACATCATAGATCGCACCATATCTAGTAAAGTACGATTACGACGTTCGGACACACCATTACGCTGTGGTGTTCCGGGTGGCGTGAGTTGCGAAACTATTCCACAGTTTTTCAAATGTACACCAAACTCGTAACTCAAATATTCTCCTCCACGATCAGATCGTAGAAACTTTATTTTCTTGTTACGATGATTTTCAACTTCACTCTGAAATTCTTTGAACTTTTCAAATGTTTCAGACTTATGTTTCATTAAGTAGATATATCCATATCTGCTCAAATCATCTGTGAAGGTGAGAAAATAACGATATCCGCCACGAGCCTCAATATTCATCGGACCACATACATCGGTATGTATGATTTCCAACAAATCTGTTGCTCTCTCCATAGTACCGGAGAACGGTGTTTTAGTCATCTTGCCCATGAGGCACGGTTCGCAAGTACCAAGTGATTCATAATCAAGTGGTTCCAAAAGTCCATCAGTATGGAGTTTCTTCATGCGCTTTACACCGATATGACCTAAACGACAGTGCTACAAATAAGTTGCACTATCATTATTCACTTCGCATCTTTTGGTTTCAATATTATGAATATGTGTATCACTACGATCGAGATCCAATGAACTTGTTTCATTGGGTGTATGACCATCGAAGGTTTTATTCATGTAAACAGAACAACAATTATTCTCTGATTTTAATGAATAACCGTATTGCAATAAACATGATCAAATCATATTCATGCTCAACGCAAAAACCAAATAACACTTATTTAGGTTCAACACTAATCCCGAAAGTATAGGGGAGTGTGCGATGATGATCATATCAATCTTGGAACCACTTCCAACACACATCGTCACTTCACCCTTAACTAGTCTCTGTTTATCCTGCAACTCCCGTTTCGAGTTACTAATCTTAGCAACTGAACTAGTATCAAATACTGAGGGGTTGCTATAAACACTAGTAAAGTACACATCAATAACATGTATATCAAATATACTTATGTTCACTTTGCCATCCTCTTTATCTGCCAATCACTTGGGGTAGTTCCGCTTCCAGTGACCAGTCCCTTTGCAGTAGAAACACTTAGTCTCAGGCTTAGGACCAGACTTGGGCTTCTTCACTTGAGCAGCAACTTGCTTGCCGTTCTTCTTGAAGTTCCCCTTCTTCCCTTTGCCCTTTTCTTGAAACTAGTGATCTTGTCAACCATCAACACTTGATGTTCTTTCTTGATTTCTACCTTCATCAATTTCATCATCATGAAAAGCTCGGGATTCGTTTCCGTTATCCCTTGCATATCATAGTTCATCACGAAGTTTTACTAACTTGGTGACGGTGACTAGAGAATTCTGTCAATTACTATCTTATTTGGAAGATTAACTCCCACTTGATTCAAGCGATTTTAGTACTCAGACAATCTGGGCACATGCTCACTAGTTGAGCGATTCTCCTCCATCTTTTAGCTATAGAACTTGTTGGAGACTTCATATCTCTCAACTCGGGTATTTTCTTGAAATATTAACTTCAATTCCTGGAACATCTCATATGGTCCATGACGTTCAAAACGTCTTTGAAGTCCCGATTCTAAGCCGTTAAGCATGGTGCACTAAACTATCAAGTAGTCATCATATTGAGCTAGCCAAACGTTCATAACGTCTGCATCTGCTCCTGCAATAGGTCTGTCACCTAGCGGTGCATCAAGGACATAATTCTTCTGTGCAGCAATGAGGATAAACCTCAGATCACGGATCCAATCCGCATCATTGCTACTAACATCTTTCAACACAATTTTTCTCTAGGAACATATCAAAATAAACACATGAAAGCAACAACGCAAGCTATTGATCTACAACATAATTTGCAAAATACTACCAGGACTAAGTTCATGATAAATTTAAGTTCAATTAATCATATTACTTAAGAAATCCCACTTAGATAGACATCCCTCTAATCTTCTAAGTGATTACGTGATCCAAATCAACTAAACCATAACCGATCATCACGTGAGATGGAGTAGTTTCATCGGTGAACATCATTATGTTGATCATATCTACTATATGATTCACGCTCGACCTTTCGGTCTCCGTGTTCCGAGGCCATATCTGTATATGCTTGGCTCGTCAAGTATAACCTGAGTATTCCGCGTGTGCAACTGTTTTGCACCCGTTGTATTTGAACGTAGAGCCTATCACACCCGATCATCACGTGGTGTCTCAGCACGAAGAACTTTCGCAACGGTGCATACTCAGGGAGAACACTTCTTGATAATTTAGTGAGAGATCATCTTATAATGCTACCGTCAATCAAAGCAAGATAAGATGCATAAAAAGATAAACATCACATGCAATCAATATAAGTGATATGATATGGCCATCATCATCTTGTGCTTGTGATCTCCATCTCCGAAGCACCGTCATGATCACCATCGTCACCGGCGCAACACCTTGATCTCCATCGTAGCATCGTTGTCATCTCGCCAATCTTATGCTTCCACGACTATCACTACCGTTTAGTAATAAAGTAAAGCATTACATCGCGATTGCATTGCATACAATAAAGCGACAACCATATGGCTCCTGCCAGTTGCCGATAACTCGGTTACAAAACATGATCATCTCATACAATAAAATTCAGCATCATGCCTTGACCATATCACATCACAACATGCCCTGCAAAAACAAGTTAGACGTCCTCTACTTTGTTGTTGCAAGTTTTACGTGGCTGCTACGGGCTTAAGTAAGAACCAATCTCACCTACGCATCAAAACCACAACGATAGTTTGTCAAATAGACTCCGTTTTAACCTTCGCAAGGACCGGGCGTAGCCATACTTGGTTCAACTAAAGTTGGAGAGACAGTCGCCCGCAAGCCATCTCTGTGCAAAGCACGTCGAGGGAACCGGTCTCGCGTAAGCGTACGCGTAAGGTTGGTCCGGGTCGTCTCGTCCAACAATACCGCCGAACCAAAGTATGACATGCTGGTAGGCAGTATGACTTGTATCGTCCACAACTCACTTGTGTTCTACTCGTGCATATAACATCAACATAAATAACCTAGGCTCTGATACCACTGTTGGGTTATGTAGTAATTTCAAAAATTTCCTACGCACACGCAAGATCATGTGATGCATAGCAACGGAGGGGAGAGTGATGATCTACGTACCTAGATCGACTGCGGAAGCGATGACACGACGTAGGAAGTAGTCGTACGTCTTCACGATCAACCGATCAAGCACCGAAACTATGGCACCTCCGAGTTCGAGCACACGTTCAGCTCGATGACGATCCCCGGACTCTGATCCAGCAAAGTGTCGGGGAAGAGTTCCGTCAGCACGACGGCGTGGTGACGATCTTGATGTACTACAGCAGCAGGGCTTCGCCTAAACTCCGCTACAGTATTATCGAGGAATATGGTGGCAGGGGGCACCGCACACGGCTAAGGAATAGATCACGTGGATCAACCTTGTGTGTTCTAGGGTGCCTAGCCTCAGTATATTAAAGGACTAGAGGGGGGAGGCTGGCCGGCCAAGGGTGGCGCGCCAGGAGAGTCCTACTCCCTCTGGGAGTAGGATTCCCCCCAATCCTAGTTGGAATAGGATTCGCGGAGGGGGAAAAGAGAGAGGGGGGGCCGGCCACCTCTCCTTGTCCTAATAGGACTATGGGAGGGAGGGAGGCGCGCAGCCCATATTGGGCAGCCCCTTCTCTTTTCCACTAAGGCCCACTATGGCCCATATAGCTCCCGGGGGGTTCCGGTAGCCTCCCGGTACTCCGGTAAAATCCCGATTTCACCCGGAACACTTCCGATGTCCAAACATAGGCTTCCAATATATCAATCTTTATGTCTCGACCATTTCGAGACTCCTCGTCATGTCCGTGATCACATCCGGGACTCCGAACAACCTTCGGTACATCAAAATGCATAAACTCATAATATAACTGTCATCGTAACCTTAAGCGTGCGGACCCTACGGGTTCGAGAACAATGTAGACATGACCGAGACACGTCTCCGGTCAATAACCAATAGCGGGACCTGGATGCCCATATTGGCTCCTACATATTCTACGAAGATCTTTATCGGTCAGACCGCATAACAACATACGTTGTTCCCTTTGTCATCGGTATGTTACTTGCCCAAGATTCGATCGTCGGTATCCAATACCTAGTTCAATCTCGTTACCGGCAAGTCTCTTTACTCGTTCCGTAATACATCATCTCACAACTAATAT
Source organism: Triticum urartu (assembly GCF_003073215.2). NCBI lineage: Eukaryota > Viridiplantae > Streptophyta > Magnoliopsida > Poales > Poaceae > Triticum > Triticum urartu. The sequence goes on from NC_053028.1 coordinate 457,754,278, forward strand.
TAGTTGCAATGCTTGCAAGGCTTATGTGATGTGCTATTACCGAGAGGGCCCAGAGATACCTCTCCGACAATCGGAGTGACAAATCCTAATCTCGAAATACGCCAACCCAACATCTACCTTTGGAGACACCTGTAATGCTCCTTTATAATCACCCAGTTACGTTGTGACGTTTGGTAGCACCCAAAGTGTTCCTCCGGCAAACGGGAGTTGCATAATCTCATAGTCATAGGAACATGTATAAGTCATGAAGAAAGCAATAGCAACATACTAAACGATCGGGTGCTAAGCTAATGGAATGGGTCATGTCAATCAGATCATTCAACTAATGATGTGACCTCGTTAATCAAATAACAACTCATTGTTCATGGTCAGGAACATAACCATCTTTGATTAACGAGCTAGTCAAGTAGAGGCATACTAGTGACACTTTGTTTGTCTATGTATTCACACATGTATTATGTTTCCGGTTAATACAATTCTAGCATGAATAATAAACATTTATCATGATATAAGGAAATAAATAATAACTTTATTATTGCCTCTAGGGCATATTTCCTTCAGAGACATCATAGATCGCACTATATCCAATAAAGTACAATTACGACGTTCAGATACACCATTACGCTGTGGTGTTTTGGGTGGCATGAGTTGCGAAACTATTCCACATTGTTTCAAATGCAGACCAAACTCGTAACTCAAATATTCTCCTCCACGATCAGATCGTATAAACTTTATTTTCTTGTTACGATGATTTTCCACTTCACTCTGAAATTCTTTGAACTTTTCAAATGTTTCAGATTTATGCTTCATTAAGTAGATATACCCATATCTGCTCAAATCATCTGTGAAGGTGAGAAAATAATGATACCCGCCGCGAGCCTCAATATTCATCGGACCACATACATCAGTATGTATGATTTCCAATAAATCTGTTGCTCACTCCATTGTTCCGGAGAACGGCGTTTTAGTCATCTTGCCCATGAGGCATGGTTCGCGAGTACCAAGTGATTCATAATCAAGTGATTCTAGAAGTCCATCAGTATGGAGTTTTTTCATGCGCTTTACATCAATATGACCCAAACGGCAGTGCCACAAATAAGTTGCACTATCATTATCAACTCTGCATCTTTTGGCTTCAACATTATGAATATGTGTATCACTACTATCAAGATTCAACACAAATAGACCACTCTTCATGGGTGCATGAGCATAAAAGATATTACTCATATAAATAGAACAACCATTATTCTCAGATTTAAATGAATAACCGTCTCGCATCAAACAAGATCCATATATAATGTTCATGCTTAATGCTGGCACCAAATAACAATTATTCAGGTTTAAAACTAATCCCGAAGGTAGATGTAGAGGTAGCATGCCGATGGCGATCACATCGACTTTGGAACCATTTCCCACGCGCATCGTCACCTCGTCCTTAGCCAGTCTTCGCTTAATCCGTAGTCCCTGTTTTGAGTTGCAAATATTAGCAACAGAACCAGTATCAAATACCCATGTGCTACTGCGAGCTCTAGTAAGGTACACATCAATAACATGTATATCACATATACCTTTGTTCACCTTGCCATCATTCTTATCCGCCAAATACTTGGGGCAGTTCCACTTCCAGTCACCAGTCCCTTTGAAGTAGGAGCACTCAGTCTCAGGCTTAGGTCCAAACTTGGGTTTCTTCTCTTGAGCAGCAACTTGTTTGCCGTTCTTTTTGAAGTTCCCCTTCTTCTTCCCTTTACCCTTTTTCTTGAAACTGGTGGTCTTGTTGACCATCAACACTTGATGATCCTTCTTGATTTCTACCTCCTCTGCCTTTAGCATTGCGAAGAGCTCGGGAATTGTCTTGTTCATCCCTTGCATATTATAGTTCATCACGGAGCTCTTGTAGCTTGGTGGCAGTGATTGAAGAACTCTGTCAATGACACTATCAATAGGAAGATTAACTCCTAGTTGAGTCAAGTGGTTATGATACCCAGACATTCTGAGTATATGTTCACTGACAGAACTATTCTCCTCCATCTTGCAGCTGTAGAACTTATTGGAGACTTCATATCTCTCAATCCGGACATTTTCTTGAAATATTAACTTCAACTCCTGGAACATCTCATATTCTCCATGACGTTCAAAATGTCGTTGAAGTCCCGGTTCTAAGCCGTAAAGCATGGCACACCGAACTATCGAGTAGTCATGAGCTTTACTCTGCCAGACGTTCTTAACATCATTAGCAGCATCTACAGTAGGCCTGGCACCTAGCGGTGCTTCCAGACGTAATTCTTCTATGCAGCAATGAGGATGATCCTCAAGTTACGGACCCAGTCCGTGTAATTTCTACCATCATCTTTCAACTTTGCTTTCTCAAGGAACGCATTAAAATTCAACAGAACAACAACACGGGCCATCTATCTACAATAACATAGACAAGCAAAATACTATCAGTTACTAAGTTCATGATAAATTTAAGTTCAATTAATCATATTACTTAAGAACTCCCACTTAGATAGACATCCCTCTAATCATCTAAGTGATCACGTGATCCATATCAACTAACCATAACCGATCATCACGTGAGATGGAGTAGTTTTCAATGGTGAACATCTCTATGTTGATCATATCTACTATATGATTCACGGTCGACCTTTCGGTCTCAGTGTTCCGAGGCCATATCTGCATATGCTAGGCTCGTCAAGTTTAACCTGAGTATTCTGCGTGTGCAAAACTGTCTTACACCCGCTGTAGATGAACGTTGAGCTTATCACACCTGACCATCACGTGGTGTCTCGGCACGGCGAACTTTGGCAATGGTGCATACTCAGGGAGAACACTTTTACCTTGAAATTTAGTGAGAGACCATCTTATAATGCTACCGTCAAACAAAGCAAAATAATATGCATAAAGTATAAACATCACATGCAATCAATATAAGTGATATCATATGGCCATCATCATCTTGTGCCTTTGATCTCCATCTCCAAAGCACCGTCATGATCACCATCGTCACCGGCGTGACACCTTGATCTCCATCGTAGCATCGTTGTTATCTCGCTATCTATTGCTTCTACGACTATCGCTACTCCTTAGTGATAAAGTAAAGCAATTATAGGGCGATTGCATTGCACACAATAAAGCGACAACCATATGGCTCCTGCCAGTTGCCGATAACTCCGTTACAAAACATGATCATCTCATACAATAAATATAGCATCATGTCTTGACCATATCACATCACAACATGCCCTGCAAAAACAAGTTAGACGTCCTCTACTTTGTTGTTCCAAGTTTTACGTGGCTGCTACGGGCTGAGCAAGAACCGTTCTTACCTACGCATCAAAACCACAATGATAGTTCGTCAAGTTAGTGCTATTTTAACCTTCACAAGGACCAGGAGTAGCCACATTCGGTTCAACTAAAGTTGGAGAAACTGCACCCGCCAGCCACCTGTGTGCAAAGCACGTCGGTAGAACCAGTATCGCGTAAGCGTACGCGTAGTGTCGGTCTGGGTCGCTTCATCCAACAATACCGCCGAACCAAAGTATGACATGCTGGTAAGCAATATGACTTGTATCGCCCACAACTTAGTTGTGTTCTACTCGTGCATATAACATCTATGCATAAACCTGGCTCGGATGCCACTGTTGGGGAACGTAGTAATTTCAAAATTTTCCTACGCACACGCAAGATCATAGTGATGCATAGCAACAAGAGGGGAGAGTGTCGTCCACGTACCCTTGTAGACCGTAAAGCGGAAGTGTTATGACAACGCGGTTGATGTAGTCGTACGTCTTCACGATCGACCGATCCTCAGTACCGAACGTACGACACCTCCGCGTTCAGCACATGTTCAGCTCGGTGACGTTCCGCGGACTCACGATCCAGTAGAGCTCGGGGGAGAGTTTTGTCAGCACGATGGCGTGGTGACGATGTTGATGAAGCTACCATCGCAGGGCTTCGCCTAAGCACCGCTACAGTATGACCGAGGTGGATTATGGTGGAGGGGGCACCGCACACGGCTGGGAGAGATCAATGATCAACTTGTGTGTTCTAGGGTGCCCCTGCCCCCGTATATAAAGGAGCAAGGGGGGTGGCCGGCCGACCCTGTAGGGTGCGCCAGGAGGAGGAGTCCTCCTCCTAGTAGGAGTAGGACTCCCCTCTTTCCTACTCCTACTAGGAGGGGGAAAGGAAGGGGGGAGAAGGAGAAGGAAAGGGGGGCGCCACCCCCCTTCCTAGTCCAATTCGGACCAGAGGGGGAGGGGCGCGCGGCCTGCCCTCGCCAGCCCCTCTCTCTCTCCACTAGGCCCCAACAAGGCCCATTAACCCCCAGGGGGTCCGGTAACCCCTCCGGCACTCTGGTGAAATCCTGATTTCACCCGGAACTCTTCTGATGTCCAAATGTAGGCTTCCAATATATCAATCTTTATGTCTCGACCATTTCGAGACTCCTCGTCATGTCCGTGATCATATCTGGGACTCCGAACTACCTTCAGTACATCAAAACATATAAACTCATAATACCAATCGTCATAGAACTTTAAGCGTGTGGACCCTACGGGTTCGAGAACTATGTAGACATGACCGAGACACGTCTCCGGTCAATAACCAATAGCGGAACCTGGATGCTCATATTGGTTCCTACATATTCTACGAAGATCTTTATCGGTCAAACCGCATAACAACATACGTTGTTCCCTTTGTCATCGGTATGTTACTTGCCCGAGATTCGATCGTCGGTATCTCAATACCTAGCTCAATCTCATTTACCGGCAAGTCTCTTTACTCATTCTGTAATGCATCATCCTGCAACTAGCTCATTAGTTGTATTGCTTGCAAGGCTTATAGTGATGTGCATTACCGAGAGGGCCCAGAGATACCTCTCCGACAATCAGAGTGACAAATCCTATTCTTGATCTATGCCAACTCAACAAGTACCATCGGAGACACCTGTAGAGCACCTTTATAATCACCCAGTTACGTTGTGACGTTTGGTAGCACACAAAGTGTTCCTCCGGTAATCGGGAGTTGCATAATCTCATAGTCATAGGAATATGTATAAGTCATGAAGAAAGCAATAGCAGTAAACTAAAACGATCAAGTGCTAAGCTAAAAAATGGGTCAAGTCAATCACATCATTCTACTAATGATGTGATCCCGTTAATCAAATTACAACTCATGTCTATGGCTAGGAAACTCAACCATCTTTGATCAACGAGCTAGTCAAGTAGAGGCATACTAGTGACACTATGTTTGTCTATGTATTCACACATGTATTATGTTTCCTGTTAATACAATTCTAGCATGAATAATAAACATTTATCATGATATGAGGAAATAAATAATAACTTTATTATTGCCTCTAGGGCATATTTCCTTCACAAGGAGCACCGGAGTACCTGTCTCGAGGTTCCGGATTGCGGCTCAGAGCTCCGCCAGCTCGGTGATGGATGTCGTCGGGCGGTCCACCGGGCGGGCAGCGTCTCCTGCCACTACGCCTGGAGGCGGTCACAGGAGTCGACGCTGATCGCACCCACCTGGAGAATGTAGCAGTCCAAGTCGGGTCGGGGTTGGCGGCAACCGGAGTGGCCACCTCCTCAGCACCGACCGCATACCTGGCCAGAGGTAAAGCAGGGGCTAGGTCAGGCAGTAGGGGGGCTGAGCAGCGTGGGAGAAGGCAGGGGAGGCAGGAGGCGGCCTTGGTCCGGGAATGGCACGTCCGGGTCTAGGGTCGGGAGCGGCACGACAGTCTCCGGGAGGCCCGGAGACGCGACCACCCCGCACCCCCCAAAGACAGTCGGGGACGAGGGAGAGCGCGGGGAGTCAGGGTGTGCCACCTCCAGCTCACCCCTGAGAGGTCGCTAATAGACGACAGCGATGGACTCGGGGCAGTGTAGGCAGCCACGAGCGGAGGAGGATCAGTGGCGACGAGGGAGAGGGGCAGCGCGGCTGCCCTGGTGGTCCCTCGCCCAACAGTGCTCCTACAAGGGGGGTGGAGGGTCTCGAGATGGTGAGCGGCTACGGTCGGAGTAGTCCTCCTCCTCATCGTGATCTGAGCGGTGGTGACGACGATGGTCATAGTGGTCGCCATTGCCACCATGGCCGTCCACAAAGTGGCCATCAGCGGAGTAGCTGGGGCGGCCAATGTGGTTCGGCAGCTCAGGGGAGATCTTGAGGTCGTAGCCCTGGTCGTTGAAGAAGACCTGGACCGTTGCATGGAGCCTGTCGGAGTTTAGGCATTTGGTCTTGACGCGGACCTCTTCCTCCTTCTGGAGGGAAAGCTCGTCCACAACCATGACCTTGCCAAGGAGCCGGGACATGTTTCGAATGACCCGCTCGGATCGGGCGATGTTCGGCAGGCTCGCAATGAGGATCCAGGCCGTGTCAAGGGAGGCGACGGCCTTCGGATTGGCCATCGGCTCGGCGATGTTAATGACCAGCTTGTTGAGGGTCAACATGATCTCGTCACTGCGAGTGCATAGGCCAAAGCGCACAGCGTCAGGGAAGAGCACCATGAACTGGTGGCCTAAAGTGGGAGACACCTGCCAGTCCTACTGGCAGCGACAGAGATGGTTGAGTTCCGCCTCAATCATCTCGGGGGAGGCCACCCAGTCAGCCAGGACCGTGACCGGAGCCCACAGGGAGGGCGACACGGGGACCTCCATGTGGAAGAAGGCCAGCCTGTCAATGTCGTGCCCATACATCATGAACTCCTCGGTCATGGGATAGTCCAGGCACAACACGATTGGGTGGCCAGGGTCCTTGAAGAGATAGCACATCCGTGGGTTGGGGCAGGACACCTGGTAGTGCCCCGAGAGCCCGCAATTGAAGCATGGGTCAGCCTCGCGAGCACCACCCTCTGCTGGCCCATTGGCGGCGAACGGGACAGAGGTCGAAGGGGCCGCTGTGGAACCACCGGCACGTTGCTGGCCTTTCTTCTTCTTCTTTGCACCCTGCCATCCCCTAGTGTTGGGGTTGTTGGACGGTGGGAGTTGGGCTGGTTGCGTGGCAGCTGGTATCGGCGAGGAGAGGAGGCAGCAGCCCCGCGGGCAGGGGCGACTGCAGCAGGTAGGGATCCACGGGGGAACCGGCTGCGACCATGACGCCACTCCAGAGATGGGGAACGATGCGTGGACTGGCGCCATGAGTCAGACTACAGGTGCGCCTCCCGGCGGTCAGTTCGGTTGGGCGAGGGACCACGGTCGGCCCCCGACGGCGAGTAGCAGGAAGGCCGCACAGGGGAGCCGCGGTCGTCACGGCTGTGGTCGTCCCGAAGGCCATCGAGGCCCGGGGAGGGACGGCCCCCATGGGGAGGAGAGCGGCGGCCATCACGGGGAGGGGAACGGGGAGGAGAGGGGCGGGATTCGCGCGCCGGCGAGTGGCGGTCATCGCGGCCTGACCTTAGCTGGTGGCGCAAGCTAGCTTCTCGCTGGAGGGCGTCAGGAGAGGGTCCCGATGATCCCCCACGGCTATCGAAGGCGCGTTTGGGGCGGGGCGTGTCATCGTCACATTCCCTTGCCATCGGGAGGGCCGAGGCGGGAGCAGCAGAGGCGGGGACTCGAGAAGGGGCGGAATCAAGAGGAGTGGAGAGCGCAGCTGGCGGCTGGGCGAAGGGGGAGAGCGGGTTGACCAAGTCGGGGTGAAAACCCTTGCTCTCTCCCTGGGGCGGCCGAGGGAAGCCGTGAGGAGGCCAGACCCATGGGCCCCAAAAATTGGGCTCGCAGGAAGGCCCAGCTGGGTGAGTACTGATGTCTACTACACAACTTTCTTCTTGTAGACGATGTTGGGCCTCCAAGTGCAGAGGTTTGTAGGACAGTAGCAAATTTCCCTCAAGTGGATGACCTAAGGATTATCAATCCGTGGGAGGCGTAGGATGAAGATGGTCTCTCTCAAACAACCCTGCAACCAAATAACAAAGAGTCTCTTGTGTCCCCAACACACCCAATACAATGGTAAATTGTATAGGTGCACTAGTTCGGCGAAGAGATGGTGATACAAGTGCAATATGGATGGTAGATATAGGTTTTTGTAATCTGAAAATATAAAAACAACAAGGTAACTAATGATAAAAGTGAGCGAAAACGGTATTGCAATATGTTGAAACAAGGCCTAGGGTTCATACTTTCACTAGTGCAAGTTCTCTCAACAATAATAACATAATTGGAACATATAACAATACCTCAACATGCAACAAAGAGTTACTCCAAAGTCACTAATAGCGGAGAACAAACGAAGAGATTATTGTAGGGTACGAAACCACCTCAAAGTTATTCTTTCTGATCGATCTATTCAAGAGTCCGTAGTAAAATAACACGAAGCTATTCTTTCCGTTCAATCTACCCTAGAGTTCATACTAGAATAACACCTTAAGACACAAATCAACCAAAACCCTAATGTCACCTAGATACTCCAATGTCACCTCAAGTATCCGTGGGTATGATTATACGATATGCATCAAACAATCTTAGATTCATCTATTCAACTAACACAAAGAACTTCAAAGAGTGCCCAAAAGTTTCTACCGGAGAGTCAAGACGAAAACGTGTGCCACCCCCTATGCATAAGTTCACGAGGTCACGGAACTCGCAAGTTGATCACCAAAACATACATCAAGTGGATCACGTGATAACCCATTGTCACCATAGATAAGCACATGCAAGACATACATCAAGTGTTCTCAAATCCTTAAAGACTCAATTCGATAAGATAACTTCAAGGGGAAAACTCAATCCATCACAAGAGAGTAGAGGGGGACAAACATCATAAGATCCAACTATGATAGCAAAGCTCGCGATACATCAAGATCGTGCCGAATCAAGAACACGAGAGAGAGAGAGAGATCAAACACATAGCTACTGGTACATACCCTCAGCCCCGAGGGTGAACTACTCCCTCCTCATCATGGAGAGCGCCAGGATGATGAAGACGGCCATCGGAGAGGGAATCCCCCCTCCGGCAGGGTGCCGGAACGGGTCTAGATTGGTTTTCGGTGGCTACAGAGGCTTGCGGCGGCGGAACTCCCGATCTAGGTTATTTTCTGGAGGTTTCTGTATTTATAGGAATTTTTGGCGTAGGTCTCACGTCAAGGGGGTCTCCGAGTCGTCCACGAGGGTGGAGGGTGCGCCCTACCCCCTTGGGCTCGCCCTCCTATCTCGTGGACGGCTCGGGACTCTTCTGGCCCAACTATTTTACTCCGAGGGCTTCTTTTGGTCCATAAAAAATCATCAAAAATTGGCCCGTCAATTGGACTCCATTTGGTATTCCTTTTCTATAGAACTCAAAAACAAGGAAAAACAGAAACTGGCACTGGGCTCTAGGTTAATAGGCTAGTCCCAAAAATCATATAAAATAGCATATAAAACATCCTAGATGGATAATATAATAGCATGGAACAATAAAAAAAATTATAGATACGTTGGAGACATATCAAGTATCGAATGGGCTTCGCGGGTGGCCTCATCCAGCGACCCAATCGGCGGCCCACTGATGTCTACTATGCAACTTTATTCTTGTAGACACGTGTTAGGCCTCCAAGCGCAGAGTTTGTAGGACAGTAGCAATTTTCCCTCAAGTGGATGACCTAAGGTTTATCAATCCGTGAGAGGTGTAGGATGAAGATGGTCTCTCTCAAACGACCCTGCAACCAAATACAAGAAATCTCTTGTGTCCCCAAAACACCCAATACAATGGCAAATTGTATAGGTGCACTAGTTCGGCGAAGAGATGGTGATAAAGGTGTAATATGGATGGTAGAAATATATTTTTGTAATCTGAATAAATAAAAACAGCAAGGTAGCAAATATTAAACGGGCACAAAAACAGTATTGCAATGCTTAAAAACAAGGCCTAGGGTCCGTACTTTCACTAGTGCAATCTCTCAACAGTGCTAATATAATTGGATCATATAACCAACCCTCAACATGCAACGAAGAATCACTCCAAAGTTCCTATCTAGCGGAGAACATAAGACGAAATTGTTTGTAGGGTACGAAATCACCTCAAAGCTATTCTTTCCAATCAATCTATCCGAGAGTTTGTACTAAAATAACACAAAGCTATTCTTTCTGATCGATCTAACCAAGAGTTCGTACTAAAATAACACCAAAGCAAATTCAGATTCATAATATTCAATCCAACACAAAGAACTTCAAAGAGTGCTCCAAGATTTCTACCGGAGAAACAAAAAGACAAGAACGTGCATTGCTACCTCTTGAGCACTGCGTTAGTTTTCCCTTGAAGAGGAAAGGGTGATGCATCAAAGTAGTGTAAGTATTACCCTCAGTTTTTGAGAACCAAGGTATCAATCCAGTAGGATACTACATGCAAGTCCCTCGTACCTACACAAACAAATAAGAACCTCGCAACCAACACGATAAAGGGGTTGTCAATCCCTTCACGACCACTTATGAGAGTGAGATCTTATAGAGATAATAATGATAAGATAAATATTTTTGATATTTTTATGATATAGATTGAAAGTAAAGATTGCAAAATAGACGGTGCCAGAAATAACTTTTTGACAGGATATTAATATAATGGAGAATAGACCCGAGGGCCATAGGTTTCACTAGTGGCTTCTCTCAAGATAGCATAAGTATTACGGTGGGTGAAAAAATTACTGTCGAGCAATTGATAGAAAAGCGAATAATTATGAGAATATCTAGGCATGATCATGTATATAGGCATCATGTCCGTGACAAGTAGACCGACTCCTGCCTGCATCTACTACTATTACTCCACACATCGACCGCTATCCAGCATGCATCTAGAGTATTAAGTTCATAAGAACAGAGTAACGCATTAGGTAAGATGACATGATGTAGAGGGATAAACTCAAGCAATATGATATAAACCCCATCTTTTTATCCTCGATGGCAACAATACAATACGTGTCCTTTCCCTTCCTGTCACTGGGATCGAGCACCGCAAGATTGAACCCAAAGCTAAGCACTTCCCCCATTGCAAGAATGATTAATCTAGTAGGCCAAACCAAACTGATAATTCAAAGAGACTTGCAAAGAAAACAAATCATACATAAAATATTTCAGAGAAGAATCAAATATTGTTCATAGATAGACTTGATCATAAACCCACAATTCATCAGATCTCGACAAACACACCGCAGAAGAGTTACATCGAATAGATCTCCAAGAAGACCGAGGAGAACTTTGTATTGAGATTCAAAGAGAGAGAATAAGCCATTAGCAAATAGCTATGGACCGGAAGGTCTGAAGTAAACTACTCACACAACATTGGAGGGGCCATGGAGTTGATGTAGAGGCCCTCCGTGATCGATGCCCCTTCCGGCGGAGCTCCGAAAAAGGCCCCAAGATGGGATCTCTTGGGTACAGAAGGTTGCGGCGGTGTAAATAGGGTTTCGTGGTGCTCGTGGATGTTTTTGGGGGTATATGAACATATATAGGAGGAAGAAGTAGGTCGGTGGAGCCACGAGGGGCCCACGAGGGGGAGGGCGCGCACAGGGGGGTAGGCACGCCCCTTGCCTTGTGGCCACCTCATTGGTTGCTTGACGTCTACTCCAAGTCCTCTGGATCACATTTGTTCCAAAAAATAACTCTCCCAAAGGTTTCATTCCATTTGGATTCCGTTTGATATTCCTTTTCTGCGAAACACTAAAATAGGCAAAAAACCAACAATTTGCACTGGGCCTTGGGTTAGTAGGTTAGTCCCAAAAATAATATAAAAGTGTAAAATAAAGCCCATTAACATCCAAAACAGATAATATAATCGCATGGATCAATCAAAAATTATAGATACGTTGGAGACATATCATGCATCAACCCCTATGCATAGATTACCCCAATGTCACCTCGGGAATCCACAAGTTGAGTGCCAAAACATATATCAAGTGAATCAATACGATACCCCATTGTCACCACGAGTATTCAATTGCAAGACATATATCAAGTGTTCTCAAATCCATAAAAGTATTCAATCCAATAACAACGAAATCTCGAAGGGGAAAACTCAATTCATCACAACAAGATAGAGAGGGTAAAACACCATATGATCCGACTATAGTAACAATGCCCGTGATATTTCAAGATCATGACATCTCAAGAACACGAGAGAGAGAGAGAGAGAGAGATTAAACACATAGCTACTGGTACAACCCTCAGCCCCAAGGGTGGACTACTCCCTCCTCATTGTGGTGGCCGCTGGGATGATAAAGATGGCCACCGGTGATGAGTCCCCCCTCCGATAGGGTGCCAGAACGGGGTCTAGATTGGTTTTCGGTGGCTATAGAGCCTTGCGGTGGCGGAACTTCTGATCTAGGTTAACCCCGAGGGTTTCTGAAATTTCTGGGAATTTATAGGGTAAAGAGGGGTGCAGGAGGCCACCGTGGTGGGCACAACCCACCTGGGCGCGCTTGGGCCCCCAGGCGTACCCTGGTGGGTTGTGCCCCCCTCAGGGCACCCCCAGGTGCTTCTTTGGCCCACTGGTGGTCTTCTGGTCCATAAAAAATCCAAAAAAAGTTTCGCGGTGTTTAGACTCCGTTTGATATTGATTTCCCGCGATGTAAAAAACAAGCAAAAAAACAGTAACTGGCACTGGGCACTGGGTCAATAAGTTAGTCCCAAAAAATGATATAAAGTTGCTATAAAATGATTGTAAAACATCCAAGAATGATAATAAAACAACGTGAATACTTCATAAATTATAGATACGTTGGAGACGTATCACCCACCCAGCGGCCCACCCCGATCGAGCGGAGGTCTGGGCACTGCGGTGGCCGGCGGTGGCCGGAGAGCAAGCGCCCCCATGGGGGTCAGGCCGGGGAGGGGCGAGTCGGGCGACGCGAGCCGGCGGCGGAAGGGATGAAGGGCCGGAAGAGGTGGAGCCTAAAGAGCGGGTAGGAAGATGGGAGCAATGGGGTGGAGGTGGGCAGGAAAGGGGTCCCCTTTGGGCGGCCAACGACACCTCCGACGACCCCGCGCCAGGAGGATGCGGCGGCCTCGCGGTCCGCACGACCAGCAACGCCCCAGCCAGCCGACCTACGACGGTGACGGCCAGCACGGCGGCCCGAGTCACCCGCCCGCAACGCCACTGGGGCGCCCGGGAACCGGGGACAGGGGTGGTCCGTGTCGGGCTGGCGGAGCTCCCACCCCTGGGGCAGCGCCATCACCGGATGGTGAACCAGCCACCCTACGAGGGCCGGGGGGCGCGGGGCCGGGTCACAGCGGACGACGGGGATGCCAGCTTCGACATCGGCCGCCTCCGTGAGGTCAACCCACATCTCAGCGTGTGTGAAGTCAGAAGTAGGGGATCTATCGTAGTCCTTTCGATAAGTAAGAGTGTCGAACCCAATGAGGAGCAGAAGGAAATTATAAGATGTTTTCAGTAAGGTATTCTCTGCAAGCACTGAAATTATCGGTAACAGATAGTTTTGTGATAAGGTAATTTGTAATGGGTAGCAAGTAATAAAAGTAAATAAGGTGCAGCAGGATGGCCCAATCCTTTTTGTAGCAAAGGACAAGCCTGGACAAAGTCTTATATAAAGGAAAGCGCTCCCGAGGATACATGGGAATTATCGTCAAGCTAGTTTTCATCACGCTCATATGATTCGCGTTCGGTACTTTGATAATTTGATATGTGGGTGGACCGGTGCTTGGGTATTGCCCTTACTTGGACAAGCATCCCACTTATGATTAACCCCTATTTGCAAGCATCCACAACTGCAAAAGAAGTATTAAGGTAAACCTAACCATAGCATGAAACATATGGATCCAAATCAGCCCCTTACGAAGAAACTCACAAACTAGGGTTTAAGCTTCTGTCACTCTAGCAACCCATCATCTACTTATTACTCCCCAATGCCTTCCTCTAGGCCCAAACAATGGTGAAGTGTCATGTAGTCGACGTTCACATGACACCACTAGAGGAGAGACAACATACATCTCATCAAAATATCGAACGAATACCAAATTCACATGACTACTTATAGCAAGACTTCTCCCATGTCCTCAGGACAAACGTAACTACTCACAAATAATATTCATGTTCATAATTAGAGGGGTATTAATATGCATAAAGGATCTGAACATATGATCTTCCACATAATAAACCAACTAGCATCAACTACAAAGAGTAATCAACACTACTAGCAACCCACAGGTACCAATCTGAGGCTTTGGGACAAAGATTGTATACAAGGGATGAACTAGAGTTTGAGATGAGATGGTGCTAGTGAAGATGTTGATGGATATTGACCCCCTCCCGATGAGAGGATTGATGGTGATGATGATGGTGATGATTCCCCCTCCCGGAGGGAAGTTTCCCCGGCAGAACAGCTCCGCCGGAGCCCTAGATTGGTTCCGCCAAGGTTCCGCCTCGTGGTGGCAGAGTTTTGTCCCGTGAGCTAGCTTATGATTTTTTTCCTCGATGAAAGACTGCATATAGCCAAAGATGGGCATCAGAAGGCTGCCAAGGGGCCCACAAGGCAGGGGGACGCGCCCAGGGGGGTAGGGCACGCCCCCACCCTCGTGGATGGTGGGTGGCCCCCCTCTGGTACTTCTTTCGCCCAATTTTTTATATATATTCTGATCCGTGCTCCCGTGAAGTTTCAGGACTTTTGGAGTTGTCCAGAATAGGTCTCTAATATTTGCTCCTTTTCCAGCCCAGAATTCCAGCTGCCGGCATTCTCCCTCTTCATGTAAACCTTGCAAAATAAGAGAGAATAGGCATAAGTATTGTGACATAATGTGTAATAACATCCCATAATGCAATAAATATCAATATAAAAGCATGATGCAAAATGGACGTATCAACTCCCCCATTCTTAGACCTTGCTTGTCCTCAAGTGGAAGCCGATATCGAAAAATATGTCCACATGTTTAGAGATAGAGGTGTCGATAAAATAAAATACAGACATGAGGGCATCATGATCATTCTTAGGGAAGCAACATACATGTATATTGTCATGTGATTTCTTAAGCTAAAGTAACAATTGATTCACAATTTCAAGTATGAATCAGAAACTTGATACGTCTCCGTCGTATCTACTTTTCCAAACACTTTTGCCCTTGTTTTGGACTCTAACTTGCATGATTTGAATGGAACTAACCCGGACTGACGCTGTTTTCAGCAAAATTGCCATGGTGTTATTTTTGTGCAAAAATAAAAGTTCTCGGAATCACCTGAAAATCAACGGAGAATTATTTTGGAATATATAAAAAATACTGGAAGGAAGATCCACGTCAGGGGGCCTCCACCTGTCCACGAGGGTGGGGGGCGCGCCCTACCCCCCTGGGCATGCCCCCTGCCTCATGGGCCCCCTAACGCTCCATCGACCTCAACCCTGACTCCATATATTCACTTTCGGGGAGAAAAAACCCAGGGAGAAGGATTCATCTTGTTTTATGATACGGGGCCGCCGCCAAGCCCTAAACTCTCTCGGGAGGGTTGATCTGGAGTCTGTTCGGGGCTCCGGAGAGGGGAATCCATCGCCATCGTCATCATCAACCTTCCTCCATCACCAATTTCATGACGCTCACCACCGTGTGTGATCGTAGGCTTGCTGGACAGTGATGGGTTGGATGAGATTTATCATGTAATCGAGTTAGTTTTGTTAGGGTTTGATCCCTAGTATCCACTATGTTCTGAGATTGATGTTGCTATGACTTTTCTATGCTTAATGTTTGTCACTAGGGCCCGAGTGCCATGATTTCAGATCTGAACCTATTATGTCTTCATCAATATATGAGAGTTCTTGATCCTATCTTGCAAATCTATAGTCACCTACTATGTGTTATGATCTGGCAACCTCGAAGTGACAATAGTTGGGACCACTCCCGGTGATGATCGTAGTTTGAGGAGTTCATGTATTCACTATGTGTTAATGCTTTGGTCCAGTACTCTATTAAAATAGGCCTTAATATCCCTTAGTTTCCAATAGGACCCCGCTACCACGGGAGGGTAGGACAAAAGATGTCATGCAAGTTCTTTTCCATAAGCACATATAACTATATTCGGAATACATGCCTACATTACATTGATGAATTGGAGCTAGTTCTGTGTCACCCTAGGTTATGACTGTTACATGATGAACCGCACCCGGCATAATTCTCCATCACCGATCCATTGCCTACGAGCTTTCCATATATTGTTCTTCGCTTATTTACTTTTCCGTTGCTATTGTTATCATCACTACAAAACACCAAAAATATTACTTTTGCTACCGTTACTTTTGCTATCGTTACCACTACTATCATATTACTTTGCTACTAAACACTTTGCTGCAGATACTAGGTTTCCATGTGTGGTTGAATTGACAACTCAGCTGCTAATACTTGATAATATTCTTTGGCTCCCCTTTTGTCGAATCAATAAATTTGAGTTGAATACTCTACCCTCGAAAACTGTTGCGATCCCCTATACTTGTGGGTTATCAAGACTATTCTCTGGCGCCGTTGCCGGGGAGCATAGCTCTATTCTTTGAGTCACTTGGGATTTATATCTGCTCATCATTATGAAGAATTTGAAAGATCCAAGAACCAAGATTTATCCCTCAACTACGAGGGGAGGTAAGGAACTGCCATCTAGCTCTGTACTTGATTCACCTTCTGTTTTGAGTAAGCTTGCAACACCTAAACCTGCTTCTGCTATTAATTCTGATATGTCGCATGTTATTGACGATGCCACTTCTGCTATGCATGATACTTATGATGAAACTACTTCTATGCTTGAAACTACTGCGCCACTTGGTGAATTTATTGATGAACAACTTGCTAGGGCTAGAGAGAATGAAATTATTGAAACTGATAATATTGATGAAAGTGATGTTGAAGATTCTCCCCCTAGATATGAATTTCCTGTTGTTCCTGAGGGTTATGTAATGGATGAAGAAACTACTAGAGACTTTCTTGCTTGCAATGATATGAGTGATCTTAAGAAACTATTAGCTAAGCTAAAACAAAAAACTCTGAATGCTAGAATGAAATATGATCCTGCTTATGCTACTTCACCTATCTTTGTTACTGATAAGGATTATGAATTCTCTGTCGACCCTAATATAATTACTTTGGTAGAATCTGATCCTTTCTATGGCTATGAATCTGAAACTGTTGTGGCACATCTTACTAAATTAAATGATATAGCCACCCTGTTTACTAATGATGAGAAAACTCGCTATTATTATATCCTTAAATTATTTCCGTTCTCATTAAAGGGTGGTGCTAAGATATGGTTTAATTCTCTTGATCCTGGTTGTGTGCGTAGTCCCCAGGACATGATTTATTACTTCTCTGCTAAATATTTCCCTGCTCATAAGAAACAAGATGCTTTAAGGGAAATATATAATTTTATGCAATTTGAAGAAGAGAGTCTCCCACAAGCTTGGGGGAGGCTTCTCCAATTACTTAATGCTTTGCCTGATCATCCTCTTAAGAAAAATGAAATACTTGATATCTTTTATAATGGACTAACCGATGCTTCCAGAGACCACCTGGATAGCTGTGCTGGTTGTGTTTTCAGGGAGAGAACACCAGATGAAGCTGAAATTCTATTGAACAATATGTTGACTAATTAAAATAATTGGACACTTCCTGATCCAATTCCTGAACCAACTCTTGATCCAACTACGAAGAAAAGGGGTGTTCTATTTCTCAGTCCTGAAGATATGCAAGAGGCAAAGAAATCTATGAAAGAAAAAGGTATTAGAGCTGAAGATGTTAAGAATTTACCTCCTATTGAAGAAATACATGGTCTTAATTTGCCGCCTGTTGAAGAAATACATGGTCTTGATAACCCGACACAGGTAGTAAAGGTAAATTCTCTCTATAGATATGATAAATCTGAAATCCCTCCTACTAAGTTTGCTAGCTAATGTTTGGATGAGTTTGATAACTTTATGGTTAAGCAAGAAGACTTCAATGCTTATTTTGGTAGAGAATTAATACGCAATGCTTATATGATTGAACACTTGAGTGCTTATATGGCTAATGTTAAAGGTGAACTAAAACTTATTAGTAAACATGCTTCTATGGTTACCACTCAAGTAGAACAAGTACTTAAAGCTCAGAATGATTTGCTCAATGAATTGAATAGTAAAAATGATAATGTTGTTAGAGTTATGACTAGAGGTGGTAAAATGACTCAGGAACCTTTGTATCCCGAGGGCCATCCTAAGAGAATTGATCAAGATTCTCAAAGAAATAATGTAGATGCACCTAGTCCTTCTAAGAAGAAGAAAAAGAAAAATGATAGGACTTTGCATGCTTCTAGTGAACCTGTTATTGACACACATGAGAATCCCAATGATATTTCTATTTCTGATGCTGAAACCCAATCTGATAATGAACATGAACCTAGTAATAATGTTAATGATGATGTTCATGTTGATGCTCAACCTAGCAATGATAATGATGTAGAAATTGAACCTGATGTTGATCTTGATAACCCACAATCAAAGAATCAACGTTATGATAAGAGAGACTTTGTTGCTAGGAAGCACGGTAAGGAAAGAGAACCATGGGTTCAGAAACCCATGCCTTTTCCTCCCAAACCATCCAAGAAAAGGGATGATGAGGATTTTGAGCGCTTTGCTGAAATGATTAGACCTATCTTTTTGCATATGCGTTTGACTGATATGCTCAAAATGAATCCTTATGCTAAGTATATGAAAGAAATTGTTACTAATAAAAGAAAGATACCGGAAGCTGAAATTTCCACCATGCTTACTAATTACACTTTTAAGGGTGGAATACCTAAGAAACTAGGAGATCCTGGAGTACCAACTATACCATGCTCCATTAAAAGAAACTATGTTAAAACTGCTTTATGTGATCTTGGAGCCGGTGTTAGTGTTATGCCTCTCTCTTTATATCTGTCGGATTTCGGGTTCCGGCATACCCTTGAGGTTCGAACACTGGGGTGCGCGTGGAGATTTCGCCTTCTACCTACCTGCGCCCCTCCGCCTCGCTAAGATCTAAGCTATGGAAAAACAGCACAAGAGACACAGGGTTTATACTGGTTCGGGCCACCGTTGTGGTGTAATACCCTACTCTAGTGTGTGGTGTGGTGGATTGCCTCTTGGGCTGATGATGATGAGCAATACAAGGAAGAACAGCCTCGCGAGGGTCTGTTCTTGGCTGGGGCAACGAACTGCTAGGAGGAGTTCAGTCACCCTTCTGTCTCTCTCTTCTCGATTGCGATCCGATCCCCCCTACCATGTGGGTGGCTAGTCCTATTTATAGGCAAAGGCCCTGGGCCTCTTCCCAAATATTGAGCGGGAAGGGCTCCAACAATTGGCCACTTTGAAGGGGAACATCTGGTACACTTATCCTGACTAAAGTTGGTCCTCGCCTGCCAAAGGCTCTGGTGGTGACGCTGGCTTGGGCTCCACAATGACTTCCTCCCTGCCGTTGGACTGGTCTTGGTCTCGTTGCACCGAAACGGGTGCCTTTGCTTGATGCTCTCGCCTGTGCTTGCTCCCTTTGCACCAAAGAGGAAAGAAGGACACTGTGCGGGCTGGCGCCCGCCTGGCGCCCTTGGTCGTCATGGCTTGCATCACTGGCACCTCGTGAGGTACCCCGCCTTGATCTCTCCGCCTCCTCGCGAGCCAGCCTGATGAGGCCGTGCCTGAGGAAGCTCCGTGTCGTCCGCCCCACGAGGCTTGGCCCCTCGCGAGGGTCTTGGGTCTGTGTTGATGAAGATGGGCCACGCTGCGCCCCCTTTTGAGCCACGCCGTAGGCAGGCAAGTTTGGGGACCCCCGTTCCCAGAACGCCGATAGTAGCCCCCGGGCCGAAGGCGCGCCCGGACTTGGCCGTGCAGGGAGGCGAAAGGGCAAGAGCGAAGCGCCGCAGGCCCTAACAGCCTGCGGCCTCGGGCGCCGCGTGGTGGTTGATTGGGCGTGGGTGGCACTGTTCCCCCACGCCCCCTTATTTTGCGCCATGCTAGGCGGACTCATAGTCGTACACAGCCGCTCCCCTTTCTGTTGCTCGAGCGCCCTCTGTCCTTCCTCCTCTCGAACTCCAGCTTCTGTTTTCAACCCAATCTCGAACCTTCCCCCTTCCCATCACCATGGCTCCGATGAAGAAGGGAAGAGGGAAGAAACCCATGCCTCCGCCTTGGTCGCCGCCGTTGGCGGCCCCCACCGAGGGCTTGGGAAAGGTCAGCTCGGCTCTGGCCACTATCTTCAACGAATGCGGGAGGACGACGGCCTGGCCCGCGTCCCACTTCTCCATCGACAGGATAGTCACCGAGGTCCCGTATTTTGCCGATGCCCTGTGGGCGGGTCTGGTTCCCCCCTTTTCTGATTTCTTCAATGCCGTGCTTTCCCACTATCAGATCCACATGATGCATCTGGGTCCTGAATCCATCACCCTCCTTTCGGTCTTCGCCTTTGTTTGCGAGGCAATGATGGGCATCCTTCCTTCGATTGCCTTGCTGCGCCACTTCTTCTCTCTGCGCCTTGTCGACCCTACCCAATGCTGGGCGTGCGTGAGCTTCGTTGCCGCGTCTGAGACAGCGGCCTCAGGGATTGACTTCAGGCTCCCTCTGCCCGCGGCTGGGTTTCGCGAGCGGTGGCTGTATGTGGATGCAGGGGTGCCCAGCCCCCTGCTATCGGAGCCAACTTTGCCTGCTGTCCCCAATTCGGGCTGGGGCCAGGAGATGCTTGAGAGCCCCCGGCTCGTCTTCATTTGGCACCGCTTCGCGTTCTTGAGGTCGCTTGGCGTGACAGCGCCCAAGGTGGTGAAGGAGTTCCTGCTACGCCGCATTGCTCTTCTCCAACGCCACTCCCACCGGATGTGGGCCTTCAGTGGGCGTGATGATCGTATGAGGCTCCAGGAAGAGGACCTGACGCCTGAAGTGCTGAGGACAGTGCTCTTGATCCTGACTGGGGACCCCAACCCTTGCAGCATCCAGCAGGGAGGGGCCTTGCTGTACCTCTGCCAGAACAGGGGCGATTTTGTGAATCAGATGCCTATCTTTGATGAGTGGGGGCCGCGCCCCGCCGGCCTCCAGGGGCCTCACGAGAATCCAGTGATGGTGACTGCCCTTCCAGTCGGCCAAGGCGGCTCTTCCTCAAGTGGCGGAGCAGGGAGGCATGAGGCGCCAGAGGCCGAGGGGGCTTCCGGCGGGGTGACAGCGCCGGGCGATGCTCACGAGGGAGCAGCTCTTGGGGCCCATGCCACTGAGGCTGAGGGTGGCAAGCAGCTGCCCTCAGCGCCTGCGACTGAGGCCCCTGAGGCTCCAGCCGCTTCTCTTGGCGAGGCGGTTGGCAGCGCGCATCAGGCAGGCACCCCTGACACGGATCGCCTTGGCGCTCCGTCTTTGTCGCAGGTTGATCCCTGCGCTCAACTCTTGGGCCGCTTCCGCGTGGACTTTGAGGCCCTCCGGAAGAGAAGGGAGGCCCTGGGCGACGATTACCCTTGTCGCCTGCTGAAGCGTAGGAAGTACTTCGCAACTGATGAGTAAGCCTTCTCCTTTCCCAGCTCCCGATCCTTCTGTTGCTTTTACTGATCCTTGCTCCGCAGGCCCCTTCCAGCCGAGCTCGCGGAGACGGCTGAGGTGCCGTCCCCCTTGGCTTTGCCCCCTCCACCGTCCTCAAGCGCTCTGAGCAGCAGAGCCCTTGTGGTGAGGGCGATCGGAGAGGCGAACCATCCTAAGGCGCATCGTGGCCCTGCGCACCTCGCGATCTTCCTTCGCGGGTCTTCTCGTGGCATAGCCAGCCTGCCGTGGGCTTCTCGCCTGGTCGTGGACTATGATTGGCTGAGGCGCTCCCTGCGCTCTTCATCTGGGGACGGGCTGGCTCCAGGCCGGACTTCTGGCGTGGCGTGCCCGGCCGTCGCGAGGGTGCCAACCCCCAGCCCCCTGCCCGGAGGGGGACTGCTGATTCGTGGCCCCCGGCGCTTGCTTGGGGCAGATGATGGTGTGGAAGACGTGCTCGAGCGCGCCCGAGAGCGTCACGCTCTTCGCCAAGGATTCCTTCGAAGGGCGGCTGACGCGGTGAGCCTGCTTGGTGAGGAGCTTGCTGATGAAGACGCGTGCCTTGAGGCTGAGGGCCTGCGCCTGGCTGCAGAGAGGCATGAGCTGGAGGGCGCCATCGCCCTTGCGCGCCGTCAGTGCGATCTTGATGACGCAGAGGCCAAGGCGTCGCTGGTGGCCTCTCGGGAGGCCCGATCTTGGGCCGCTGAGGAGGCCCGGGAAGTTGACCGGCGGCGAGAGGCGGCGGAGGAGCGGGCTCGGGACCTCCTGGCCTGGTGCCACTCACTGGAGGAGCAAGTGGAGCTGCGCGAGGCAGCCCTCACGTCGATGAAGGTGGCCTCTGGCGACCCAGCAGAGCTCCAGAAGCGTGAGGAGGCGCTAATGCTGGAAGCCGCCGAACATACCCACAAGTACAAGCGTCTGGAGACGAGGGAGCGCTTGGTGACGCAGGCGGAGGATGATGTCACTGCACGGGAAGCCCGTGTCCTGGAGGAGGTCGGACGTCGGGTGGCGATGGCGCGCCTGAACCTCGAGCACGAGTTCGAGGAGAGGCTGGCGTTGATCCGGTCCGAGGCTGAAGGTAGGACTGCTGCCTTGAGGGACAAGCTGGAGGAAGCGACGCGGCGGGCCGATGCTTTTCGGGCCACCCTTGAGGTAGCACAAGGGGAGTCAACCACCTCCCAGGCCAAGGTGCTCCTTCTTCACCATCGGGTGGAGGAGGCTGAGGTCGTCGCGTGCCAGAATGCGGACGAGATATGTCAGCGGCGGATCCTGGAGCATGAGCACGGCCCCATGCTCACCACGCTCCGAGAGAGAGCCAACACAGCCTTGGGCAACATCTGCGAGGCGGCTGTTGGCGAGCCGCGCGCAGTCAACTACGCCGGCAACCTTCAGTTCTTCACCGACGTGGTGACGCAGCTGGGGGCGCGGTCGGTCAGGGCCGACAGGTTGGTGGAGGAGAGGAGCCGCGCCCTGCTCGGGCGCGCCTTTTCTCGCGTCTTCAGCCATCTCCGGAACATGGATCCCCACTTCGATTTCGACGCCGCCATCGCCCCAGTCCCCCAGGCCGTCCGAGACGACCTGGCGCACTGGGTGGAAGACAATGTGGATGCTCTTATCAGGGCCTTTGCTTCAGACAACGACGGCGTGATCGTGGCTGCCGACGAGGGCGGTGTGGTGAACGGCCCTGACGCCGCTGGCGGCGACGCAGACAGCGATGACGAGTTCAGTGACGCCAGCAACGGTTCGGGTGGTGCTCCTGAGGACGCATTGGGGGACTTATCCGACTGATCATGCATCGTTCCTGTTTCCTTACCCTGCATGAACAGAACTCAGGTTTTGGCCTGATGGCTATGAGAGCATTTTGGAGGGGGAGCCCCTCATGTAAAACTTGTGTCCATCGTATTAGTAGACGTTACATTGCCCATGCGCCCATGCCAAGTGGTTGGCTTAAGCGACGCGCTGGTCGACTAGTTTACCTTTGTCCCGTGCAGGCCCTGAGGTAGCCTGTGGGAGGCTATGGTGTCCCGAGTGTTCCCTGATCGAATCCGTAGGATCTGCAGTAAAAAAACCCTCCTGAGAGGACGCGGCGACGGCAGTCTGGGCTGCGCGCAAGCTAGGCCTGACCCGGCTCGCTAGGGGCTCACGAGGGGAGGCAGCTGAGGCGAAGTGGTAATCAAAACGCGAGAAATTGCTCGAACGAGACTAAGCACCCCTTCCCCGAACACACACAAATCTCAAATTTGAATCCAACTTAAATCTAGTGGGGGAAAGTGAAAACCAAAGCAACGAAAGCAGACAAAAGGCCGCGTCCGGCACCTAATCTAGTCTTGGACGTTTTCTCACCAGCGCGGAGCTAAGTGCTGCCACTAGGCGTGGGAGGGAGCCCCAGGGCCTGAGGCCGGCACCCCTGAGACTCCGGGGCGTGTACAGCCCCACTCATTATAACGTGAGAGTGTCACGGGGCGGCGAGCTTCACAGGCACTGGGCCTTCTTCACAGGTACCGGCCTTGCTTCATATCGCTAGACGAGGGCCCCGCCTTGCGCCACACTCTAGTGCCATCAACGACGACCGGAAACCAGGACGCCGCCGATGGGGTAGAGCGGTCGCCAGCGGTTCCCCCGACGACCATGGGTCCTCCGCCAGGGGCAGGCCCTGAGGCACCTCCCCAGCAGAGGGCCTACCTCCTGAGAACACCTTGCTCCGAACGCTGCGGTGGTGATGTCGGATCTCGGCCCCTCTCCCGCAGCCCCCTGCGCCCTCCTCCTGAGGGGTAGGAGACTGTGGGAGCGGGGCAGCTGCTCGCTGTGGCGACCTGCACCTCCTGTGATCCATGATTAGCGTATGCCTTCTCCTGAGGAATTAGCGGTACCCGATAATCGTTGCCTCCAGCGTGGCCGGTGGGACCGTCCCGGGGCTCCTGGAAGGGCTCAGTCTTGATAACCCACAAGTATAGGGGATCGCAACAATAACCCACAAGTATAGGGGATCGCAACAGTTTTCGAGGGTAGAGTATTCAACCCAAATTTGTTGATTCGACACAAGGGGAGCCAAAGAATATTCTCAAGTATTAGCAGCTGAGTTGTCAATTCAACCACACCTGGAAACTTAGTATCTGCAGCAAAGTGTTTAGTAGCAAAGTAATATGATAGTGGTGATAACGGTAACAAAGTAAAGACAGCAAAAGTAATGTTTTTGGTATTTTTGTAGTGATTGTAACAGTAGCAACGGAAAAGTAAATAAGCGTAAACCAGTATATGGAAAACTCGTAGGCACCGGATCAATGATGGATAATTATGCCGGATGTGGTTCATCATGTAACAGTCATAACATAGGGTGACACAGAACTAGCTCCAGTTCATCAATATAATGTAGGCATGTATTCCGTAAATAGTCATACGTGCTTATGGAAAAGAACTTGCATGACATCTTTTGTCCTACCCTCCCGTGGCAGCGGGGTCCTATTGGAAACTAAGGGATATTAAGGCCTCCTTTTAATAGAGAACCGGAACAAAGCATTAGCACATAGTGAATACATGAACTCCTCAAACTATGGTCATCACCGGGAGTGGTCCCGATTATTGTCACTTCGGGGTTGCCGGATCATAACACATAGTAGGTGACTATAGACTTGCAAGATAGGATCAAGAACTCACATATATTCATGAAAACATAATAGGTTCAGATCTGAAATCATGGCACTCGGGCCCTAGTGACAAGCATTAAGCATAGCAAAGTCATAGCAACATCAATCTCAGAACATAAGTGGATACTAGGGATCAAACCCTAACAAAACTAACTCGATTACATGATAAATCTCATCCAACCCATCACCGTCCAGCAAGCCTACGATGCAATTACTCACGCACGGCGGTGAGCATCATGAAATTGGTGATGGAGGATGGTTGATGATGACGACGGCGACGAATCCCCCTCTCCGGAGCCCCGAACGGACTCTAGATCAGCCCTCCCGAGAGAGATTAGGGCTTGGCGGCGGCTCCGTATCGTAAAACGCGATGAAACTTTTCTCTGATTTTTTTCTCCTCGAAAGCCAATATATGGAGTTGGAGTTGGCGTCGGAGGGCCACCAGGGGGCCCACGAGGTAGGGGGCGCGCCCAGGGGGGAGGGGCGCGCCCCCACCCTCGTGGACAGGGTGTGGGCCCCCTGGTCTTCATCTTTGGCGAGGATTTTTTATTATTTATTCTAAGATATTCCGTGGAGTTTCAGGTCATTCCGAGAACTTTTGTTTTCTGCACATAAAACAACACCATGGCAATTCTGCTGAAAACAGCGTCAGTCCGGGTTAGTTCCATTCAAATCATACAAGTTAGAGTCCAAAACAAGGGCAAAAGTGTTTGGAAAAGTAGATACGACGGAGACGTATCAACTCCCCCAAGCTTAAACCCTTGCTTGTCCTCAAGCAATTCAGTTGACAAACTGAAAGAGAAAAAGAAAAACTTTTACAAACTCTGTTTGCTCTTGTTGTTGTAAACATGAAAAGCCAGCATTCAAGTTTCAGCAATTATTATGAACTAACCATACTCACAATAACACGTAGGTCTCACAATTACTCATATCAATAGCATAATCAGCTAGCGAGCCATAATAATAAAACTCGGATGACAACACTTTCTCAAAATAATCATAACATGATATAACAAAATGGTATCTCGCTAGCCCTTTCTGAGACCGCAAAACATAAATGCAGAGCACCTTTAAAGATCAAGGACTGACTAAACATTGTAATTCATGGTAAAAGAGATCCAGTCAAGTCATACCCAATATAAACCAATCATAATGAATGCAAACGACAGTGTGCTCTCCAGCGGGTGCTTTTTAATAAGAAGGGTGATGACTCAACATAAAAGTAAATAGATAGGCCCTTCGCAGAGGGAAGCAGGGATTTGTAGAGGTGCCAGAGCTCGATTTTTGAAATAGAGATAAATAATATTTTGAGCGGCATACTTTCACTGTCAACGTAACAACTATGAGATGGCTGTATCTTCCATACTACATGCATTATAGGCAGTTCCCAAACAGAATGGTAAAGGTTTATACTCCCCCTCCTCCACAAGCATCAATCCATGGCTTGCTCGAAACAACGAGTGCCTCCAACATTCAACGGGTCCCAGGGGGAGTTTTGTTTAATTATTTTGATTTGCTTTGATCTTTTTGGATCATGGGACTGGGCATCCCGGTTACCGGCCCTTTCTCGTGAATGAGGAGCGGAGTCCACTCCTCTTGAGAATAACCCACCTAGCATGGAAGATATAGGCAGCCATAGTTGCACATGAGCTGCTCGAGCATACAAAACAGAATTTCATTGGAAGGTTTGGAGTTTGGCACATACAAATTTACTTGGAACGGCAGGTAGATACCGCATATAGGAAGGTATAGTGGACTCATATGGAACAACTTTGGGGTTTAAGGAGTTTGGATGCACAAGCAGTATTCCCGCTTAGTACAGGTGAAGGCTAGCAAAAGACTGGGAAGCGACCAACTGAGAGAGCGACAACAGTCGTAAACATGCATTAAAATTAATTCACACCGAATATAAGCATGAGTAGGATATAATCCACCATGAACATAAATATCATGAAGGCTATGTTGATTTGATTCAACTACATGCGTGAACATGTGCCAAGTCGAGTCACTCAATTCATTTAAAGGAGGATACCATCCTATCATACCACATCATAATCATCTCAATAGCATGTTGGCACGCAAGGTTAACCATTATAACTCATAGCTAATCAAGCATGGCACAAGCAACTATAATCTCTAAATGTCATTGCAAATATGTTTACTTCATAATAGCTGAATCAGGAACGATGAATCATCATATTTACAAAAACAAGAGAGGTGAGTTCATACCAGCTTTTCTCATCCCAATGAGTCCATCATATATCATCATTATTGCCTTTCACTTGCACGACCGAACGGTGTGTATAATAATAAGAGTGCACGTGCATTGGACTAAGCTGGAATCTGCAAGCATTCAACTCAAGAGAGAAGACAAGTAATATGGGCTCTAAGTTAAATAAACAATCATGCATATAAGAGCCACTAAGCATTTTCAATATAGTCTTCTCGACCCCCAAAGAAAGGAAAAGAAAAATAAAAACTATTTACACGGGAAAGCTCCCAACAAGCAAAAGAAGGACGGGAAATATTTTTGGGTTTTCTTTTTAATTCTACTACAAGCATGGAAAGTAGACTAACTAATTTTTTTTTTTTTTCTTAAGGTTTATCAAACACACAAGAAGAAAGCTAGAAAAATAAATTTAAACTAACATGGATATTACAATGAAAGAGTATGAGCACCGACATCTAGCAATGAGTGTGTGTGAACATGAATGTAATGTCGGTGGGAAATACGTACTCCCCCAAGCTTAGGCTTTTGGCCTAAGTTGGTCTATTGCCAGGGATAACCTGGCTGATATCCGTAGGTGAAGCTGGGGTCGTACTGCGATGCAGCGGCTACCGCCTGCTGAGCAGCAGCACGGCGTCGGGCTGCTTCCACTCCCCTCTCGTACTCATCTGCCTCCTCTCTGGTAATAATATATCTTCCTCTCGCCTGAAAATCAAAGAAGGTAGGAGCAGGAAGAGCAACACGGACCACACGCCGTCTGTCAAAGATTAGTCGATACTGGTAAGGTGGTCCAGTCCTCTCAATGAACTGGTGGGAAAACATAGGATCAAGATCTAAATAAGAAGTGGGCAACTCCACACCCTCACGAATGTCTACATCAAGAAAATTAGCTAAGCGGTTGCATAAATTCCTCCAAAGAAATCTCCGTTACGTCTATTAAGATGCAACCTACGAGCTACAATGGCTCCCATATGATAAGCTTGGTCCCCTAACACAGCACTTCTGAGAATGCTGAGATTAGGGGCACACATGTGACATGCTTCATCCTTAGCAGTTATACATCTACAATGAAGAGAGCAAAATAATGTATAGCAGGAAAGTGAATGCTCCCTATGGTAGCCTGTGTATATCTCTAGATTCCCCCACAGTTATACTAGCAAGAAAATCTCTATATTCAGATTTAGGGGGATCCCTGATACTACCCCAAGATGGAAGTTTGCATGCACGAGTGAAATCCTCTAAGTCCATGGTATAAGACTTGTCATAAAGGTCAAACATGACTGAAGGAGAATTACGCGAAGATGAATAATCAAACCCCACAAATGAACTTGTGAGATAACGATACTGGGGGCATTTATCAGCTTCAAAGTCCTCAAGCATTACGCACATATGCGTAAAATTCTTCTTTAATTCCCACTTGATTCATAAAATTTTCCGAAGGCCATTCACAGGGCCTCACGAGAGCGTCTCTTGGTGGTTCCTCGTCACCATCACGCATTGCAAGTCTGGGACCTTGCTTCCTTGAAGAACCACCTTGGAACATCCTCCTAAGCATATTGTTTTCTCTGAAAATAATTCTGAAATTTTTAGTAACTTCAAACAAAAGTGAACCAACTTCAATAAGATATAGCAACTACTCATACAAGTGCCTAGAGCATATATCAAGCATTAGAACTACTTGGAACCATATATATTTGACATGCAAGCTCAAGAACATGGTCACCTATGCAGCACAAATTTGCAATGAATAAAGCACTAGAACAAAAACTAATTGGACCAATGGAGGAGTCACATACCAAGGAACAATCTCCCCAAGCAGTTTTGCGAGAGGTGCTTTGAGCAAGGAGATCGAAAATCGCAGCAAAAGTTGCTGGAACACGAGCTTGAGTTGGTTTTTCGGGTTTGTGCGAGACAGAGGAAGAAGATGGGTGCAGGAATAAGTGGAGGAGGGCCACCGTGGGCCCACGAGGCAGGGGGCGCGCCCAGGGGGGTAGGGCGCGCCCTCCACCCTCGTGACCAGGTGGCAGCTCCCCCCGCGGTAATTTTTGCACTAAAAATCCTTAAATATTCCCGAAAAAATCATATTAAATTGGCATGGCATTCTGAGGACTTTTATTTTCGGGATATTTTTATATTGCACGGATAAGTCAGGAAACAGACAGAAAAATACTATTTTACTTTATTTCTACTAAAGAACAGAAAATATAAAGAGGGTACAGAAGGTTGTGCTTCTAGTTTCATCCATCTCATGCTCATCAAAAAGAATCCACTAACAAGGTTGATCAAGTCTTGTTAACAAACTCATTCCGATAATCATGGAACCGGAGAAATTTCGAATAACATATGTTACCTCAACGGGGATATGGACATCCCCAACAATAAGTATATCATATTTCTTTTTGACAGTAGGAAGAGGAAATTCAAAACCTCCAAATATAATCGATGGAATTTTTCCAATAGAGTTGATACTAAACTTGAGGTTGTTTCCTCGGAAAGTGTACCGTATGCTCATTACCATTAACATGAAAAGTGACATTGCCTTTGTTGCAATCAATAACAGCCCCTGCAGTATTAAGAAAGGTCTTCCAAGAATAATAGACATACTATCATCCTCGGGAATATCAAGAATAACAAAGTCCGTTAAAATAGTAACGTTTGCAACCACAACAGGCACATCCTCACAAATACCGATAGGTATAGCAGTTGATTTATCAGCCATTTGCAAAGATATTTCAGTAGGTGTCAACTTATTCAAGTCAAGTCTACGATATAAAGAGAGAGGCATAACACTAACACCGGCTCCAAGATCACATAAAGCAGTTTTAACATAATTTCTTTTAATGGAGCATGGTATAGTAGGTACTCCTGGATCTCCAAGTTTCTTTGGTATTCCACCCTTAAAAGTGTAATTAGCAAGCATGGTGGAAATTTCAGCCTCCGGTATCTTTCTTTTATTAGTAATGATATCCTTCATATACTTAGCATAAGGATTTGTTTTGAGCACATCAGTCAATCGCATACGCAAAAAGATAGGTCTAATCATTTCAGCAAAGCGCTCAAAATCCTCATCATCCTTTTTCTTGGATGGTTTGAGGAAAAGGCATGGGTTTCTGAACCCATGGTTCTCTTTCTTTACCATGTTTCCTAGCAACAAGTCTCTCTTATCATAACGTTGATTCTTTGATTGTGGGTTATCAAGATCAACAGGTTCAACTTCTACATCATTATCATTACTAGGTTGAGCATCATCATGAACATCATCATTAACATTTTCACTAGGTTCATGTTCATTACCAGATTGTGTTTCAGCATCAGACATAGAGATATCATTTGGATTATCAGGTGGTTCAGCAATAGGTTCACTAGAAGTTTGCACAGTTCTATCATTTTTCTTTTTCTTCTTTTTAGAAGAACTAGGTGCATCAATATTATTTCTTGAGAATCTTGCTCGATTCTCTTAGGGTGGCCTTCAGGATACAAAGGTTCCTGAGTCATTCTACCAGTTCTAGTAGCCACTCTAACAGCATAATCATTTTTCTTACTATTCATTTCATCAAGCATTCTTTTTGAGCTTTAAGTACTTGTTCTACTTGAGTGGTAACCATAGAAGCATGTTTGCTAACAAGTTTAAGTTCACCTCTAATATTATCCATATAATCACTCAAGCGTTTAATCATAAAGGTATTCTGCTTTAATTGTCTACCAAAATAAGCATTAAAGTCATCTTGCTTAAACATAAAGTCATCAAACTCATCCAAGCACTGACTAGCAATTTTAGTAGGAGGGACTTCAACTTTATCATATCTATAGAGAGAATTTACCTTTACTACCTGTGTCGGGATATCGGGAGGTTCTTCAGTAAATAAGTAATTGAGATCATATACTTCTTCAACAGGCGGTAAATTAAGACCATGTATTTCTTCAATAGGAGGTAAATTCTTAACATCTTCAGCTTTAATACCTTTTTCTTTCATAGATTTCTTTGCCTCTTGCATATCTTCGGGACTGAGAAATAGAACACCTCTCTTCTTCGGAGTTGGTTTAGGAATAGGCTCAGTAATTGGAGGAGTTGGCTCGGGAGGTGGCTCAGGAGGTGCCCAATTATTTTCATTTGTCAACATATTATTCAATAGAATTTCAGCGTCATCCGGTGTTCTTTCCCTGAAAAGAGAACCAGCACAACTATCCAGGTAATCTCTGGAAGCATCAGTTAGTCCATTATAAAAGATATCAAGTATTTCAGGTTTCTTAAGAGGATGATCAGGCAAAGCATTAAGTAACTTGAGAAGCCTCCCCCAAGCTTGTGGGAGACTCTCTTTAATTTGCACAAAATTGTATATTTCCCTCAAAGCAGCTTGTTTCTTATGAGCAGGGAAATATTTAGCAGAGAAGTAATAAATCATATCCTGGGGACTTTGCACACAGGCAGGATCAAGAGAATTAAACCATTTCTTAGCATCACCCTTTAATGAGAACGGAAATATTTTGAGTATATAAAAGTGGCGCGATCTCAGATTATTAGTAAACAGGGCAGCTATTTCATCTAACTTACGAAGATGTGCCACAACAGTTTCAGATTCATAGCCATAAAAAGGATCAGATTCAACCAAAGTAATTATATCTGGATCAACAGTAATATCATAATAATCCTGATCAGGAACACAGATAGGTGAAGTAGCAAAAGCAGGGTCGGGTCTCATCCTACCTCTAAAAGATTCCTTACTCCACTTAATTAGTAACCTCTTACGTTCAGGTTTATCCGGACAAGCAAGAATAGCTTCATAAGATTCATTATTAAAAAGATAACCCTCAGGAATAACAGGCATAGGTTCATCATCACTAACATCATCGTGTTCAGGTTCACTAATTTCTCTTTCTCTAGACTTAGAAATTTGCTCATCTAGAAATTCACCAAGTGGCACAGTAGTATCAAGCATAGAAGTAGTTTCATCATAAGTATCATGCATAGCAGAAGTGGCATCATCAATAACATGCGACATATCAGAATTCATAGCAGTAGTAGGTTTAGGTGTCGCTAGCTTACTCATAACAGAAGGTGAATCAAGTGCAGAGCTAGATGGCAGTTCCTTACCTCCCCTCGTAGTTGAGGGATAAATTTTTGTCTTAGCGTCTTTCAAGTTCTTCATAGTGTCCAGCAGATATAAATCCCAAGTGACTCAAAGAATAGAGCTATGCTCCCCGGCAACGGCGCCTCAGATCTGAACCTATTATGTTTTCATGAATATATGTGAGTTCTAGATCGTATCTTGCAAGTCTATAGTCACCTACTATGTGTTATGATCCGGCAACCCCGAAGTGACAATAATCGGGACCACTCCCGGTGATGACCA